>NC_046627.1:27159367-27354367 GCF_900324465.2 Anabas testudineus
TTCTATAAACCGCTTCGAGAGGAAGTTTCAGACACAAGGCAAGGTCGCAGCTTCTCGTCACCCTTCTGCTGCTGCAGGAAACCAAATCTACAGTATGACCACAATCCTTTATGTCATGTTATTCTTGCACAAAACTGTGTTTGAGTCCCGAATGTACACAAAAGTTCACCCACCAGTCATGTTTGAAGGCTGTGTACAGCTCTGTTAAAAAAGTATTTGCCCCTTAAGCCTAATAATCAAACATGCATAACCCAAGTATGTTTGACCTCGGGGTCACAAACTAATGTCCAGACATTGTTGTTCAAGATATTCTGGTAGAGTACATGTGGCAAGTTGTCCATCGATAGACCATCTCACTACCACCATGTTTGACTGTTTGTATATTGTTTTTATGACATGCTGTCCTAGTTGTACGACAGATTTATTAGGACGCACAAGTTAAATTGTTGACTCATCAGTCCACAGAATAATTGGCCAAATTTCTTGCAGATAACCTGGATGTTTTTGGCAAATGTGGGACAAGCCTTTTAGCTTAATTTCTATTAGATTTTCAAAACTGCATTTTCTATATACTCCGGTTATCTTGTGTAATATTAAAATTTCTTTAATGATCTAAATCACTTTCACAGCACGAAGTCACACTAAACATCACTCCACTAAAGTCAAGGTGCTAGAACCCATGTGTCACTGGAGCGAGCATGTTTAAATGTAGCAAAGGGGCCACCACCGCCATTTTTGTGTAAACACTGATTATGCATTTCTATTTAGATCTGACTTTGTTGGCAATAGACAGATAAAGGTCTGCAGCAGTGCAGAACTGGGTGACGTACACATCACTTGTTAGACAGGAACAGACAGCACAGTGTGGTCTGAGAACAGCTCAAGTGAAAATCATGAAACCTCAACAATATCCGACTTAATCAGTCAACACAGACAAAATTGCATTTTCATTACTATACATTGACCATGTATTAATTTATTTTTAACTGATGTGCAGAATGAAAAAAACAAAGTCCACCAGGCTGTCAGGATGCTGAACTCTTCCCACTGCTCCTGGACTGTAATTCACTTATTATACACAGGGACTCTGCACATAAAGACTCATTACATTCACTGGCTGCATTTTACTGGAACCATTTGCACCTTTTCATATTGTTGCTGGTCGTCATTGAACCTTGTGATAATGTGCTGTTGGTCACTAAACTAAACACATAGTATGTAATCACCCATATGAGGATGAGTCCCCTGTTTAGTCTGGTTCCTCTCAAGGTCCAGGGACAATCTGATTATTATGATTCATATAAATTCACTTTTCATGTAAACTTCCATGGTTTCTTGCTTGTGTAAATCTGCTTTGTGACAATGTCAATTGTAAAAAGCGCTATACAAATCAATTGAAGTGAATTGAATTGAATTAAACTCATCCATGTACATTTTAGATGTGGTTATCTATACTATGAAGAAATGGTTTATAGGGATGTTACACCAACATGCCTAAATACAATCCAGATCACCCCCAAGGTTTTCTTTTTCTGTATTGAGCAATAATGATAAACTACTCTTGTTTTTGTAACAGTGTGTATTTAGCCGCATGTGAACCACAGAAACAGGGACAGTTGTTTCAGGGACTGATGGTGCTGGGTTAACCATGTTTAATAATTGACTAAACATGTGAAATCCAGGGTAGCCTAATTATTTATCTTGTACAGGAGCTGTATGATAAGAAATATGGTTGACACAATCCGACTACACTGTACCATATCTAGATTCACATTTTAGAGTGGGGATGAGGGAGTGCCAGTTTAGTCTGGTGCAGGATTTAAAATAGTGACACAATGCAATCAAAAATACCACACTGAAATACTCTGTTAAACTTGGTACTGACAAATGTATCACATTGTTCCCAGCTCTGGTTAAAACATTCAATACGGACATTGTTGCTTTTATCTCTGTCAACTTCACTTCATGTTCATGTATCCCCTTTCTCCATTCAACTGACAAAACTGTAATGAAAACTCTGATTTTGTTATCAGAGTTAAACATTTTCTCACATACGTTTCACCTGGAGAACACAGAACAAACATGATTCAATGGAGCAACACCTCCTTACATTCTATTCTATGCCTGCACCTAACATCAGGACAAATTCCTAGTGCTGTAAAATGCCGTTTATCGCACCTGGGAATAAAATGTTTCTGATTCTGATTCTGATTATATTCATGGTGGAAACAGTCCAGGTGGTTGGCAGCTTTGTTGGTCAGGGGAGTGGGGAACAATTTAAGATGTGTAAAAACATCAACAGCCTGAGGTTTATCAGGGTGGATGTTCGTGTCTTCCTTGATATAACATTTTGCACATTTCAATATTTAGATAAATTTAGTACATTGGTAATTAAATAGCAATAATTTGGTATCAACACTAGTTTTACTGAAATAAATGTACATGGTTAAACAAACGAGAAGAGGGTGCTGTCTATTTAAGAGGTGGGGACCTCTTAAATAGCCAGCACCCTTCCTGCAGCACAGTTTAATAACACACATTGCAGAACTACGATCATATGCATCATGAACTTCATCTTGATAAGAGCTTTAATTCTCTGCAGCTTCAGTAAGTACTAACAATACATTTCTCTCAATGTCCAAATTAAAACTTCTTTAACTTCTCTTTAAATTATGTTTAAATTATGTCATTTACCATCTGTTAAGACTAAATCTCACGTTGTCTCTGTTTCAGGCTGGATCTCTGTCTTAGTTTCCTACAATGTTAAGGCCCAGTCTGGTGACAGTATCACACTGCTGTGCCCCAAAACCTCTGAGACTGTGACAACCTGGTTCAGACTGGTCAACAGAACCAAGGCTAGTTGTATCGCTCTTATGATCAAATCTGACAAAGACCCTGAATACTGTGATGGATTTCAAAATGGGCATTTTAAAATGGAAACCAACATCTCTACTGTCTTTCTCAAAATTAAACACGTGGATTTATCTGACTCTGGACTCTATTTCTGTCACTTTTTCTTTGGTGGACGTGGAGTTTACTATGTGATATATTTATCTGTTGAAGGTAAGATTATTAAAAATCCTGCATTATCTTCTCTTCTGTCTACAGTCCAAACAAAAACTGTTCCACAATAATTTATCCTTATTTTGTTTAAAGGCAGTGATGAATTCCAGGATGATGAAGACAGAAAGTCTGAAAGTAAGATTAAGCTTTATTTTTCTTTCATTGTGTACATTTATCAGTTGTTTACAGATAAACAGTATGTTTGACCAAAGATTTGTTCATTTAATTTTAGCAGAGTGTGAAACAACAAATCTGATGAGTTTGATCCTCGGTGCTCTGACTGTTTTCCTTGTTTTGGTCGTCATTGGTCTGGCTGTTACAGTCAGGAACCTTCACTCAGGTACATTTTACTTATTTTATCTGCTCTAAAATTGTGTCAATACGCTAATAAATATACTAAATGTAACATTTGCTGAAGAAAAGAAAAGAAAAACTGATCTAATTCGATCTATTTTGTTTCTGTCATTCAGCTGCAAATGACAAACACAGTCCACAACAGCAGGAGGTGAATCAAGTCTTTTCATTTATAATTTGTCTATTTATGTTATCATTTAGAATTATTATTAGTAGTAGTATAAAAATCTATTTATTATCATATAAATTATTATTTGATGTTTGAGCTTGGTAAGATAAGTGACTGGATAAACTCCTTTACTACAGAACCTGGGCTCCGATGATCTGAACTACGCAGCAGTGACTTTCCATCAAAAAGAAAGACGAAGACAAATTGAGCCAAATGTTGTGTATTCTGCTACTAGATAGGCTCATAAAGCATCAGCTGATGTTCAGTACGAACTGAGACAGTGTTTTTGTTTTCAGTGATCAGAAGTTACACGGTTTGACTGATGAATGTGAGGACTTAAATAAAAAATAATAAATAAAATAAAATAAAAGGCCCTATCTTCTTTAAGCACTGAATTAGAATTATAAAGATGTGACAGGTGCTAACAAAAGGACTATTTTGCTAATATCTTCCTAATAGTTTTCTATTAGTATTAATGAAAGTCTAAGACAAATTCATGGTGTATTCTTAAAACATTTGATTAGCTTGAACTTTTGTATCTGTTATTACAACTTATGTTGTTAAATCCCGTTATGCTCGCAAGGTGGAAGCTCATTCTATTTGTTTCTGATTAAGATAAAGGTAAATGACCAGGCAAATGTCCATTAAAAAGCATGAGTCTGCAAGGCCAGAAGCAACCACAGGACATAGAAATTGAAAACGCCAGTTGAAAATGACTCAAAATGGAAGAAGAACATTGATTAGCTTTACTTCATGCAGTAATAAGCATTAAGTAACAGGTAATAAAAGTGAAATAATGCACATACTAATCATTTACTAAAGAGTTTTATGTTAACTAAGGTATTACTTTATACATTCATGTTTATAACAACCCTATCAGCCTTACTTAACGTAGTAAGAGTACATTAACAGTAAGTAATACGGCAACAATATATATATATCTGTTAAAAAAATGTCTAGTAAAAATTTTAAGAGTTTACATTTAAGCCATTTAAGGTATTGATTGACATTAGTAAATTAGTAAACCTTGATATTTATGCTTAAGTCATCATACAATCAAAATCTCATACTAGTACATTGTTCTTAAGACCCATGAAAAATCAGTAAAGTTTTCTATGTGGAAAATCGCTATGATGGAATAAAATTCCTTTAAATAAACTTCTCAGGACCACCGATACATACAACATACATACCACAACAGAAACACACTCAATATATCTAACACTTATAGAGCTCCTTTTTATGATCGGAGGGAGATGTCTTTCTATGGAAGTAACTAATGTCAGTGTGACATTGCAGTTGGTTCCTGTCTCGAGGTGAATTCAATGCTGGAACATCCTATCTGACTCTCTAAGATAAAAGTCTGGTGCACTCTTACAAGGGCAAAGGCAAGTTTCACAACAGTCACTTTAAGTTATGCAGTTTCATGAGAAACAAATGTAAAAGGATAACTCTCTGTACTATTGTTCTAACACACTAGAAATTTCAAAGGAAAGTTGCAACTTTGAGCTTTCAGATGAGAACAGGAAGTGCTGCAGTGACTGTGCTCGTCTTAAAGAGAGCAAGTCATAAAAACAAAACAGCTTAAAGTCCAAGGAAAGATAAGAAATGTCAACCTTAAAACAGAATTCAGTGCAGGACAAGTCAACAGAAAAACATTAGGTGATGATTACAGTTTGATACATTAGAGTTGTGCATGTTCATTTACATCTCCATAAGCGCTGGGCACATCTCAACTATTGATGAAGATCAACAACAGCAGCATCTAAATGGTGGTGAGCTTGTGTTCTCAAACTATCTATAAAAATGGCCTAATATTACATTTTATGAGGCACTTGATCATGGGACAGCTGACTCCAAATGATATTTGTTGAGGAACTTTTTAATTTGTGCTGATCCTCGTCCAAAAAAGAAATGATGAGAGAAAAGTCTGTTTGTTTCTTTATTCATCACCAGGGGAGAGCTGTACACATAAATGTGGTACATGACAACTCTGAGACTCTACGTCCACACGCTTCTTTTTCTATGTGTGCTAAAAGGCGTAAACAGACTTTCTACCAATCAAATGTACTCATTTTACACTTTCTCATACATCGTGACAGGAAAAGAGAAGTTACTTGTATCATCTCAACCAGACAATGGGGTATTGTTCTTAAGTAATGCTGACAACTACCAACACCTGTCTGGGTTCACAGAGCTTCCTGAGTTTTCTGTACAGCCAGTTTCATAGATAAGAGAAACATATGTTAACTTTAGGGTTCAGCTGAGTCATCACAAAACATTAAAGGGTCACAATATTACATTTCTTCTAAATATCATTTATATCACAAAACTCAAGTCAAACTAAGTCACGTAAAGGCAGGCAGTATTTAAAACTGTAAAACCTACAGCGTCCTCCTTCGAACACAGTTTTACTAATTACCCTTCATTAACACTACCTGTCTTTGTTGTACAGCTACTATAACCTTGTTTAATTGACATTTTCAAAGAAAAAATTAAATGTTTAAAAATACCTTTACACTCATAATGAATTGATAATGTAGTTGAATGCAAACAGAGAAATGTATTCAAGACAACTATCAGCTGATCTCAGAACAGTTGCCAGTTATTAGCTGTAAGTTCTGAGTCAGGATTTTGATGTTTGAAGGTTCATGTGCAAATTCAGTCTCTCAATTCTGCTGTTAAACTGCACACAATTAATGCATTTAATTTAATGGGGAGCTGTGTAAATATGTGACTGTAAATATTCTTATTTACTGAATCTGGACTGTGGGGACCTGAAGGCTGCAGGACTGAATTTGTATTCAACAACAAGAAGGAAACAAGTAGAGACTCATGTTATTTATGCTGCCAGCAGATGGAACTGAGACAGTTTATCCACATAATGAGCAGTACTACTTGTTATCTGTGTCCGTACAATGAGGTAGCTAGGTTAAAATGAGATCTTCAAACGTCTTTATATTTGTTCGACCACAACAAGGAGACATCACTTGTACATTTTTTAAAAATAGCACTCCTGTGTTTAGACTCCTGAGAAAACTGCTACAAAACATAACAGCACTTATTTTAACTTCACAGCAGCACTACACAACCCATCAACATGCAAGCACTGACACTACCTCAAATGCTTTGGAGAATGGAGGCTCATTGACATATTAGCTGTGTGAACCATTTGAATCTGTCTCTGGTTTGGTTTGCACATAAGCACAGGGGCGTTTGTGGTTGCTCTGCAACAGTCTGGTGCAGATCATCTATCTGCAGTTGTGTCTTAGTGCACAGCATCACTCCAGGTAGAGACTAGATAGAAAAGATACCTACAGTTATCAGACTGATCTATGAGTAAAGAATATCGTAGCAATTGACCTCAACAACAAATCTTATCTTTATTCACACTGACTTTAATTCCATCAAGGTAATTCTCAGTTGGTTGATGGCTGTAAAATGAAGCCAATGATAAAGGTTATTTAAGGACCTGGATCAGGCCCAAAAACCTCTGATCTACTCATCAGAAATTATTGGTACTGTCACTGTGGGCGACTGTGGTTCAGTTGGTACCGACAAAACATCAAAACCCTATAGTAGCACCATCATCAATGTGCAGCTTTCCCACCTATGGTGATTAGTAAAGCATATCATATTTACTATTACCAAAACATAGAGGCTGGGGCTGGGTGGTTTTCATATTAGTTGATATTGATACATATGTCAGTATCACAATGTCTTGCTATCTTAAAGCTTCCCTTTTTCTGCTAAGTGAGATGCAAAGGTACTGTACTTAAATCTGTCACTTTTGTCTTTTCCAATTAAGTAGGTTATTATTACATGTGTGACTGTCACTGTCTCTTCATGTTTTTCTCTCCAGACACAGTGCTGTGTGGAGACTAACAGGTCTGTTATTATTATTGCTGTACTATAACATCCATCTCAATTGTTTGCACTTTCCTGGGTCTGGGACTGTAAAGTCTTGCACCGTGGATGCTCTAAAGGATGATAGTGCTTCAGATTGTCTGACCTATCTCTGTCATAATTTTCTCTTCTAATCCTCACTCACTGCTCTGCCCGGCTGCAGTAGCCAAGAAATTAGTACTTGTTGCTGCTAACAGCTCAAAACATGGCACCAGCCTAATGAAAAGTAAATAATAAAAATTTACTAAAAATTAACTAATGAAAATCAGACATTGATTGATTTTGAGTTGTGGTTCGACAGAAGTCTTTTAAAAAACAAACTAATGAAACTGGCCTGGACAAAAATGATGGTACCCCTAGAAAAAATGTAAAATAATTTGACCTGTTAAAGGTCATGTTAAACTAAAATGTGTCATGTAATTAGCTTCAGAGGTTTCTTCACATTTGTAATCTGTAGCCAGTCTGCAGCTAACCTCGCAGGATGTGGCTATAAGAGGAAAACTGATGACAAATTGAAGAGACAGAAAATACAAATGATAACTAAAGAACCCAGAATAACATCCATAGAGATTAGAGTGAGTGAAATCCAAGGGTCAAGGTACATCAGTCACTGACAACTGAGGAGGACTCCACTGATTAAAGCAAATCCTAAAAAAAAAAAAAAAAACACATATTGACAAACCACAAAGCTTCTGGGAGAATGGGAAGATGAGACAAAGCTGGAACCTTTTGGTAAGTCACATCAGCTCTATGTGTATAGATGCAAAAATGTAGCATACAAAGAAAAGTAGACTCTAACTACTGTGAAACACAGGGGAGGCTCTGTTATGTTCTGGGGCTGCTTTGCTGCATCTGGCACAGGGTTTCTTAAATGTGTTCAGGTTACAGTGAAATCTCAAGACTATTAAGACATTATGGAGAGAAATGTGCTGCCTAGTGTCAGGAGGCTTCGTCTCTGTCACGGGTCATGGTCCTCCAACAGCATAAAAAAGGATATAAAAACACCCAAGAATGGCTAGGAACAAATCACTGGACTATTCTGAAGTGGCCTTCTACGAGTCCTGATCTAAATCCTATTGAACATCTGTGGAGGGAGCTGAAACATGCAGTCTGGAGAGGGCATTTGGAGCAATTTACTCACGAGCACTGGCCCAAGGTCCCTGTTGACAGGTGCGTTAGATTTTGAACCAAATGTTTTAGACAAATTTAAATTATGATTTATATCCCATCAATCTGTATTTGTACCAGACTCGCAATAATTGTCAGAATAAATATAAATGATGACGGACAATTAAAATGTGCATACTGAGATCTCAGATTATCCAGATTTCAACCAGATGGTGAAATTTTAAAATAATAAATAATAATAATAAAGTAGAGATTCCTGCATTTTAGTTATTAGTGGACTTGTTCTAGTGTTGTGTTTCAGTGAAGAGTGATAAGCTGCAACATCAAATTACCAACAGGCTTTGAATAAAGAGCTGTGTCTTCCCTGATGGATGGTCTGGTTGTCTCCGTTATTGCCCCTGAAAGATTTGTACTCAATCCTTACTCCATAAAATTAAGGAGACATGAGAGTCCTTCAACATGTTGGATCGTAATGACTTACTTTGCTGCGTAAGTAGAACATGTTTAACATTACAGCCTAATTTTCTCATTAGACAGTTCACATTTGAGACAAAACTCATGATGACAATTATTCTGGATAATTCTGCATAATGCTCAGGACTGTGTGTCTACAGTTCAGTGATACATTCGGTCTGTTGTCAGTCTGTCATCCCAGCTCTCACACTAAGATCAGTACCAGAAACCTGCTCATACAAACACTGCACACAGAGGAAGTAAACTGAATACGCTAGATCCCCAGGTTAGGTTAGGTTAAATGCAGAGGACCAATTTCATTGTAACATGTAAAAATGTGACATATGACGATTAAAGGCTTTCCCTCCTCTTTCATAGGTCACACATTCAATACTTACATACATGTACATGTGAAAAGATGCCTGAATATACTGGAGCAGTTTAACATTTATCATTAATACAGCAATGCAAAGCTAACTTCAATCCTCTAGATCCTTTAGATCTAAATTTAGACATGTAGGTGTTAAAAAGATGGTGAACAGGACCTTCAACAACAAATTTGTTGCATGCATTATATACATTATATATCAATTGAATATAACTAGTTACAAAGTGAGGTGTCTGAAACGTATTAATACTTCTGAAAGAAGAAAGACAGTGGATGGAAGAACCACAGAGATGATACTTCCTCACATTGATACATCTGTTGTAACTTCTAAACCCTAAAACTAAAACATCACCTCAATTATCTTAAGTGTTAATTAAACATGATAATAACTTTGTCCTGATCTCACTGCAGCTAGTATTCTGCACCCATTTTCCTGAAAGCAGCTCTCTCACCAGTTTGAGCAAGCGGATAAAGAAAAGAAAGCCCGACCTCTTTACGTTGAGCCCACTGTCACTGGAGCACAGTTCATTTGCTAACATAGCAGAGGTGCAGTTCTACTAGTACACACAAAGATGAACTTTACCTTGCTGACTGCTTTACTTTGTACCTTCAGTAAGTATCCCAGCTGATTTTTTCCTCTTAAAATTTTAATTCTTTAAATGTATAATCGTTCAGAACTGAACTCATTCATTATTAGCTATATATTCATTCATGTTCAGTTCACGAATACATTACTTGTTGTTTCAGGCTGGATCTCTGTCTCACTTTCGGACTTTCACACTGTGTCGGTCCAACATGGTGAAGAAGTCACACTGGCGTGTACCAACTTTTCCAGTTTTCCCTATCACATACACTGGTTCCGACTGGGTAATGGGACCAATGTCAGCTGCATCTCATCTCTGTTCAGCTCTGATGCCAATACCACGCTCTGTGTTGGATTTCAAAATGGCAAATTCAGTATGACATCAAACACTGTTACCGTCTTTCTCAACATCAAACAAGTGGATTTCTCTGACTCTGGACTGTATTTCTGTGGATTTAACTCAAATGGAAACTCAGTGATTGTTCATGCAACATATTTAAACGTAACTCAAGGTAAGATTGTTGTAAATTACTGTGATTTGATGAGAAAGAAACAGAAAAGTTCCACATTTTGTTACAAAGTAAGGACTGATCTGATTCTAACCCACAAAAAAAGTCTAATTTAATTATCTTTCTTGTAGAAAAGTTTGGTGGATTACCAACTCTGACCAGTGTTATCCTGGGAGGTGTGATTATTGTCCTCATTATATTCATCATTAGTCTGGTTATCAAAATCCTGAGACTCCATAAAGGTACTTATACGTTTTTCTAGTTGTAATTTTAATGTTTTTCCATTGCTAAACGTCTTGTTTGTTAAAAAGTATTGAAAACAATATTTTAACTGAATGATGTTTCTGTCATTTAGATCCTGATCAGAGACAGAATCCACAACACAGTGAGGTAATCTAAACACATAAGTTAAGTTAAGTTAAGTCTATTTTTAAGCATGATCTGTTTTTAATCATTTATCAAACACTGTAAGTCTGTGAAAGTAGTGACTATTTAGTAAATATGTCCATTTTCAGACTCTGGGCTCCGATGCTCTGAACTATGCAGCAATAAGTTTCCAACCAAAGGCAACGACGAACCACAGGCCTGCATCACAGAGACAGCTGGAGGCAGATGTTGTTTACGCTGCCACCAGATAAACTCAGGAAGCTGTGGGGACTGCATCTCAGAGTGAAAAGTTGCTTCATCATGTCTGTTTTTGGGTTTTCTGTGGTTGGCGGGTTTCAGGCATATTTACTGCTGCAATTTTAAAACTTCATTTTCAGCCAAACTCATCTTATTCTATTCTGAGAGCAAATCAAAATAAATTGCATTAGATGGAGGAGGCGCCAATACATATTGTTCAGACACTGAGGTTAGATTGATGTCTGCAGCACAGTAACAGAAACTGAGCTACATATCCTTTGTTTGACAGGAAGAGATAACACAGTGTGGTTTGAGCACACGTGAGGTAAAAAAAGCACAAGTCCTGTTAGGTCAAAGGTTTCTTAAAATATATCTGCTCAAACTGTGATTAAAACAGTTTATTGGAAATATAAAGCAGCATCAACCTGTGTGAGTGTGATTTAATCTCTAGTGTGTCTGTATTTATAAGTCAAATATGTGAATGACAACGAGCATATACGAGACATTCGTTGCTCCTCTGCTTTTGCATACAGTTGTTTTACTGTTGTAACAAAACTTAAAACACACCAGTGTCTGAACCACAGGAAGACTGGCTGTCAGCTGTCTGCGTCAGAACCAAATACAAGGTGTTTTTTCTAAATGATCATCATATAAATGAAAGTAAACAGTATTTGTCATGAAACTAAAGTACTGAAGTACTTGTCTCTCTACGTGTCTCAGTTGGCCTGAACACCATGGCTGTGTCCCAAAACCTGTCCAGCAAGGTGCTTGTCTGGATAAAAGGTGTTGTGTAAAATCAGGATTTAATTAAATAACAGAAATCTAATATGAGATCAAGGTGTCTTGTGTTTATTATCAGCTGATTAAGATCATCAGTGTATCAGCCACCTCATGATACCTACGCCGCGCTGAAGAGGATTTCCCCCACCCATGTCACTATGCATAGATTAGCACATGGCGTAAAGGCACATTGAACGTTGGTGGCATATCACAGACTCTCAAAATCCCTATAGACATTGTATCTTAAGGTTTCTCTAATCAAATTATTTAGCACTAGTGGCATTTTCAGAAACATGTTGACAGTGGCTGACCTATCGTACATTAAGATACCTCTCTGGCAGCAATAGAAACACAACAATCAGTGGTGACAATGTCTATTTTAAACAACTGGTTAGCTGGTTTTTGGACGGCTTCAACAGCACCTGTCCAAAATAAGATATGCTGGCATAGTGTAGTTATGAAAGACTGTAGCACAGTCAGAACAGCTAGCTGCTCTAAACAAGGTGGGAAGATTATTACAGAAGATTGTGATTGTTGTTGTTGAATTTAACAGTTTATGACTTTTACCAGGCAAAAAGTCATAATTACTGGCTAATGGAAGTCCTGGCCTGGAAGACAAATGAGCCGCCTCAATAGCTGCAGATCTTTCATTTCAACTGAATAATTGCTGCACTTTATAATCACATTCAGATTGTATAATGGTTTTCTATTACCTAATGTCACAATGTTTTACATTACTGCATTATACCAGTCATGATTACAAATGACCTACAGGCAGAACGTCAGCACAGCTAAATGTAAAAACTATTTGTAACATTCAGACAAGAGTAAAGTATGAGGCCAAAAGCCACATTAAAAACAATGAGCAGGAATAAGTGACAACGAAAAGACCACACAACCAATCTACAGTAAATCAGCTGTGTGCTCATGTATCATCATATAAAGATTTAGTAGAAAGAAGCTATTTGTGTTATTTAATGTTTGTTCATTTGTTATTTGTTGAATTTTACATTTTCTTCTTTTAAATTAATTAATTAATGGCCATCTAATCTGAATTAACACAAAGCTGTGTTTACACCATTTACTGAGCAGCTGTCCGGTGTTTGGATGCAAATTAGTGATAATACTTAAAGGAAGTCAGTTTGTAGACAGGTAAGTTACAAAATGGAGTTTTCCTGCATTTTATTAGTTGTAATGTGACAAAATATCTCAACTAAATACATAACTTAATAATTGATGCATAAATTGATGTGTGGTGTTGATTCCCAAAGTAGTAAAGATGGAGGAGGATCGTTTGTTTCTGTAACTTACGGCTTCTTGAAGCTGTAGAATCTGCACATTAGCAGCTTCTACTAAAAGTCGGTAGCAACTTAAGCTAATTTCTAAACGATACACGTGTCAGATTAGAGCTCTCAGAAACCTGTGGATCAAATATGATACAAATGTCTTGCAGAATCTAATTTTATGTAGATAAAGTAAAATTTAGGTTGTAGGCAGCTGTAATATAATGCAGTCTATGAGAACTATCTGTAATACTTAAGTAAATGTATGTAAAAATAATCAGAATAAACCTTTCTTCCTTCTTAACTTCCTTCCTCTAAATCTGATCCAGATCTCTCCACCTGTCTCCAGCTGCACTGATCATGTGAGGTCATCGCTGATTACATTTGTAGGATATTAGAACAAAAAGGGATTTAGTAATCCTTACTGTGACTGTGTGTAAATGTGTGTGTACTGGTCACTGATACAAATTTGAACATAAATCTCTACACTCTGTGTGATGTGGCAGTGATCAGACAAGCTTAATGTTCTTGTGGATCAGCAATTGGTTTTCACTTTTTCAGTCTTCCATGGAGGTAATTTCAACCCAGTGTTTAACAGAAAGTGGACTCATGACAACTGATCTTTATTGAGCTGAGTCCTGCAGTGGATTGTTTGTGACTTCCTGAATGGACCATCACCACTCTTGGACTAATATGGAAGGTCAACCACTTAACAAATACAAAAAGTAAATTGAAAGAGCTCAATCTTAGATACACACACAAAAACCAAAGAGGTCAGGAAGGGGCTGAATATGTTTTTCATATCACTATAAATACTCTGACAGAAACTTCTTGGTCAGTATTATTATTATTATTATTATCTTTATCATTATTATTGGATTATTACAACTGATGCAATAACATGAATGAGGCACTTAGTGGGTAATTATTAACAATAGGTAAGATTTTATTTTTATTTCCAGCCGTGTCCACTGAGTCCACTTTGAGCTTGGTTGTGGCCGAAACCATCACACATCCAACATCTCTACTGTCTTAAACAAGTTGATTTACATAGATGAAACCTAGTTATCATCAGTGCTACCTATTCAAAGCACTATCGCCTCACAGCAGTGTGGTTTGTATGTTCTTTGCGTGGGTTTTCTCCAGGTATCCTGGCTTCGTCCCACCATCCAAAGACATGCACACAAAGTTAAGAGAGATAAGAGAGATACAGTAAGATAAGAGAGAACTTTTATTGTCATTGCAACATCATACAACAAGATTAAAGTGCCAACCAGTCCGTGCCATATATAAAATAAAATAAAAAAGAAACAGAATAAATCATAAGAAACAGTATGAAAGTGGAGGTGGGTCTGCTCTGTGTTCCTGAAGTCCAGGATGATCTCCTTGGTCTTAGTGGTGTTCAGGATGAGGTTATTAGCCTGACACCACACAGACAGTTTCAGGACTTCATCTCTGTAGGCAGACTTGTCATAAGATAAGATAAGATAAGATAAGATAAGATAAGATAAGATAAGATAAGATAAGATAAGATAAGATAAGATAAGATAAGACAACCATTCAAGTAATCAAAGAACCTCACATTGTGCTGCGGACCAGCTCTCACTCCCACAAGTGAGCATACTGTCACAGTTACAGTACTAGTTTCTATAGTCTGTTCTTTACAGTGTTTAATGTAGTTATTGCTATGGGATAAAAGCTTTTCTTAAATCTGTCAGTTCTAGTTTTGATGGACCTGAACCTTCTCCCTGATGGCAACAGTTCAAAGAGAGAGTGTCCAGGGTGTGTAGTGTCCCTGAGAATGATTTGAGCTTTTTTGAGGCAGCGGGAACTGTGAAGTTCTTCTAGAGGGAGGAGAGGGGAACCGGTGATCTTCTGTGTTTTGATCACTCTCTGGAGAGCTTTCCTCTGAGCCACTGTACATCTGCTGAACCACACAGAAACACAGTATGTGAGGATGCTCTCAATAGAGCATCGATAAAAGGACACCAGCAGTCTCTGGGAGATGTTGTTCTTCCTAAGTACGTTAGGAAGTGCAGTCTCTGCTGGGCCTTTCTTATCAGCTCAGAGGTTTGTACTCCCCAGTTTAAATCCTCCTCTATGTGGACCCCCAAGAAGCAGAAGTCTGACACCCTCTTAACACAGTCCCCACCAATGTACAGTGGAGGGACCTCAGTTTTCGTCCTCCGGAAGTCAATGACAACCTCTTTTGTCTTGGAGGTGTTAAGGAGCAGATTGCACCACAATGTCAGCTGTTCCACCTCGTCTCTGGAGGCCGACTCATCTCCCCCTGAGATGAGTCCCACCACTGTGGTATCATCTGTGAACTTGACGATAGTGTTGCTGTGGTGAGCAGTACAGTCATAGATGTAAAGAGTGTAAAGCAGGGGGCTCAGCACACAGCCCTGTGGGGAGCCAGTGCTGAGACTAAGGACCTTGGAGGTGTGTGGGCCCACTCTCACACACTGACTGCGATCAGAGAGGAAGCTCTTGATCCAAGAGCAGGTGGAGTGTGGGAGTCCTAGGTCCAACAGTTTGTTAACTAGTTTGTGGGGAAGAATTGTGTTAAATGCAGAGCTATAATCCACAAAGAGCATCTGCTCTGCACTTCCCCTGCTGCTCCAGTTGGGACAGTGCCGTGTGGAGGGCAGTGGCTACGGCATCCTCTGTGGATCTGTTCGCCCTGTACGTGAATTGGTGTGGTTCGAAGGATGGTGGGAGTAGTGAAGTGATGTGACCCCTTACCAGTTTTTCAAAGCACTTCATCACCACTGGGGTGAGTGCAACTGGCCGGTAGTCATTGAGGCTGGTGATGTGCGTCTTCTTGGGCAGGGGGACTATGGTGGAGGACTTCAGGCACGGTGGGACAGTAGACCGGGCCAGGGACAGGTTGAAAATCCCGGTAAAGACTCCAGTCAGCTGGTCCGCACAATCCTTCAGTACTCGTCCAGAGACACCATCTGGACCAGTAGCTTTACTCGAGTTGACAGACTTCAATACTCCCCTCACCTCGTGCTCCTTCACTGTGAGGCTGAGGCTACTGTGGGCTGCAGGATGTGGATGTGTGGGTGTGTCTGGTTGCTTTACCTCGAAGCGGGTGAAGAAAAGGTTCAGCTCCTCCGCCAACGAGGAGTCGCCTTCGGCGGCACAGAGGGTCATCCTGTAGTTGGTCAGATGCTGGACTCCCTGCCACACCTCCCTGCTGTTGTTGCTGTCCAGGCAGCCTTCAATCTTCCTCTTATAATCGAGTTTAGCCTGCCTGATGCCTCTCTTCAGGTTGGCTCGTGTCGAGCTGTAGAGAGCCCTGTCGCCAGACCTGAAGACAGTGTTCCTCTCCCTCAGTAGCTGCTGGACTTCCCGGTTCATCCAGGGCTTCCTGTTAGGGTACACCCTGATGTGCTTGTCCACTGTAACAGTGTCTATGCAGTTCTTAATGTAACATAGCACACTATCCGTGAACACCTCCAGGTCTGGATCTTCAAAGACGTCCTAGTTTGTCCTCTCGAAACAGTCCTGCAGCTGCTGAGAGGCATCATCAGGCCATGTTTTTACAATTTTTGAGATTGTAAGAGCAGTTTTCCTAAGGGGGCGTATGCAGGGATTAGAAGCAGAGACACATGGTCAGACTGGCCAGAGATCATGGTCATCCCCAGAGATCAGCCCCACCACGGTAGTGTTGTCCGCAAACTTCACTATGTTGTTGCTGGTGTGGGCTGGTCTGCAGTCCGCGGTGTAGAGGGTGCAGAGCAGTGGAGTCAGCACACATCCGTGTGGGGAGCCTGTGCTCAGCATCCGGGTGGAGGTGAGGTGGGGTCCTAGTTCTGTCTGTGGTCTGTTTGTGAGAAACTCCTTGATCCAGGAACAGATGAGTGGGTGGAGTCCTAGGTCGGACAGTTTGCTCACCAGGATGTCAGGAATTATTGTATTAAAGGCTGAGCTGTAGTCTACAAAGAGCACCCTAGCGTAGGTGTCTCTGTGTTCCAGGAGGCTCAGCACAGTGTGGAGGGTTATGGATATGGCGTCCTCGGTCAATCTGTTTGTTTTGTAAGCGAACTGGTGGGGGTCCAAGGTTGGAGAAAGGCAGTCTTTGATGTGTACTAGAACCAACCGTTCCAGGCACTTGATGATGACAGGGGTGAGAGCAACTGGACGGAGTCAGTGAGGCAGGCTGTGGGTGGTTTTTTGGGTGTGGGAATAATGCTGGATGACTTTAGACAGGCAGGGATGGAAGCCTGTGCCAGAGACAGGTTGAAAATTTTTGTGAAGACCTGGTCGGCACTTTTGACCATTTGTTGCACTGTGGTGACAAAATATCAGGGACATTATCTCAGTTGTGCTGCTCATGAGACTAATAATACTTCATCATTGAAAGAGGTTTTGATTGTTAAACGTACATTCATTGTTGTTTCTATGTATAACCTTTCTAAAAGTGTAAGCGTATCTACAGTGATACCTGCACTAATGTTGTAGTCAAGATCAATTTAACCCATGACAAAAATCCAACTGTATCGCAACCGAAACAAGATCAAAACCTTATGTGGTGGAAACCAAGTTAAGACCAGACCAAGGGCTGGTTTATTAGGCATAGGCCATGTACAGTAGACACTTTCAGATGTAAGGTCAACAAAACAAAGCTTTAACTGGAAAATATTAACGTAATAATACTGCAACCTAACGCTAAACATAAATGAACAAATCTGGCTAAACAAAAAACTGAACAAGCACAGTTAAGAAATGTATAAGAGGGGGAAAAATTAACTGCAGACAAATGAGTGTTCTCACCCACTTTGTCACATTATTTCTTTTTATATATACATATATACGTGTTATGGTATGGTTGGGTCAGAGCAGGTAAGTGTCTTAAATAACACTGAAATAAAAAATAAAACACCCAGTATGGGAAAGACTGTTTCTCAAAAGCAAAAATATAAATTAGGAACAACAAGTATTGTTTTGTTGACAGTTTCACACTGTGGAGGTTCAGCCTGGTCAACAAGTCTCACTGCTGTGCTCCAACTACAGCAGTTCTCCTGCTATGATAATGTGGTTCAGAGTGATCAGGAGACTGAAGCCTCACTGTGTTTCTTCTATATTCAAACCCTCTGAACCTGCTTCATTCTGTGATGGTTTTCAAAACGGCAACTTTGAAAATACATCCAACATGTCTACTGTCTTTCTCAAAATCAAAAGAGTGGATTTATCAGACTCTGGACTTTATTTCTTTGGATATTAAAACCATTCTGTCACAATTTCACATCACAGTACTGTATGTGTTAAAGAAATGTCTATATTCTATATATATAACCAGGGCACAGAAAAATGATTTGTTCAACAGAGAATGATCCAATAGTGACGCTGGCAGTTGATCAGACTCTGATTCCATTAAATACACCTTAAAGAAACAGTACTTTTCTCTGAACCAGGGTATAAAATCTGACCACAAAGCTGATCCTTGGTGTAGTCCCACCTCCACCTTGAACTCCTCTGTCTGACCTA
This sequence comes from Anabas testudineus, assembly GCF_900324465.2. Taxonomy (NCBI): domain Eukaryota; kingdom Metazoa; phylum Chordata; class Actinopteri; order Anabantiformes; family Anabantidae; genus Anabas; species Anabas testudineus. The sequence continues at coordinate 27,178,104 of NC_046627.1, forward strand.
CATCACATCTCACCACTCACCAGTCATACTTCTCTCATACATGTCGTGGACTACTCTGACGTACTTCTCTGCCACTCCCGACGACCTCATACAGTACCACAGCTCCTCCCTCGGCACCCTGTCATACGCCTTCTCTAAATCTACAAAGACACAATGCAGCTCCTTCTGACCATCTCTGTACTTTTCCATCAACATTCTCAAAGCAAAAATGGCATCAGTGGTGCTCTTACGGGGCATGAAACCATACTGCTGCTCACAAATCTCCACCTTCTTCCTAAGCTTCCACTACTCTTTCCCACAGCTTCATTGTGTGGCTCATCAACTTTATTCCTCTGTAGTTGCTGCAGTTCTGCATGTCACCCTTGTTCTTAAAGATCTGAACCAGAACGCTTCTCCTCCATTCCTCAGGCATCTTCTCACTCTCTAGAATCCTATTGAACAAACTGGTTAAAAACTCCACTGCTGCCTCTCCTAAGCACTTCCACACCTCCACAGGTACGTCATCAGGACCAACAGCCTTTTCACTCTTCATCCTTTTCAGAGCCTTCCTAACCTCATCCTTTCCAATCTCTGCTACCTCTTCCTCTGGACACATTCCTGTACTTCCTCATTCCACCACCAAGTGTCTTTACCTTCTTTCCTCTTTCCAGATGACACACCTAGCACCTTCCTACCTGTTTCCCTGATAACCTCTGCTGTAGTTTCCCAGTCATCTGGAAGCTCATCCTGACCACCCAGAACCTGTCTCAACTGCTGCCCAATTCCTCACAAGTTTCTTCATTCTTTAGCTTCTACCACTTGGTCTTCTTCTCTGTCTTCCCTCTCTTCTTCTTCCTGACCTCCAGAGTCATCTTGCACACCACCATGCGGTGCTGTCTGGCTACACTCTCTCCTACCACCACTTTGCAGTCACTAACCTCTCTCAAATGACCTCGTCTACATAGGATGTAGTCCACCTGTGTACTCCTACCTCCACTTCTTTATGTCACTCTATGTTCCTCTCGCTTCTGGAAGTAAGTGTTGACTACATCCTCTTAGCAAAGTCCACCACCATCTGTCCTTCCAGATTCCTTTCCTTTACACCAAACCTGCCCATCACCTCCTCATCACCTCTGTTGCCCTCACCAACATGCCCATTGAAGTCTGCCCCAACAACAACTCTCTCTCCTCTGGGGATACTCTCTATGACCTCATCAAACTCACTCCAGAATCTCTCCTTCTCTTCCAACTCACAGCCAACCTGTGGAGCATACCCACTGACTACATTCACCATCACCCCTTCAATTTCTAGCTTTAGGCTCATCACCTGCTTGCAACCCCTGTGGCTAGACTGGTAAAAGTAAGAATAGTTAAGTGAAATTATTCATTCGGTGGTGTTCAAATTGGCTCGGGATAAACACAGGCCACACTTAAACTAAGTGCTCATAAATGAAGCAAACATTTTGTTAATAGAGTTACTCTGCTGGAGAACAGAGTGGCAGGAATAGAGAACATCCTGCTGGGTGCAAGTGACGAGGCCTTGTTAACCAAAGCTTAAACCATGAGTCTACTTCAACATGTTTCAATTATAATTTGTTTGACATGCAGTCAAAGTATAAACTGAATGACTTACTTATGACGAGTAAGAACCATGCTAAGCCTCCAGGTTTTAATAGGACCTTGTAAAACGTATTGTATCTTCCCAGCCTGGCATGCTAAAGTGGTTAGCTATCTAATTTGTAAATACATAAATGAAGTAGCCTTTAAATTGACAACCTGAATTTCATTGGGATTTACCCTCCTGGCATTTTAAGCTGCCATCTTGACCAGGTCTCTTTTGAAAAAGAGAATCACAACTGATTTAACATGGTCAAATACATTTAGTTCAATCTTGTCTGCTATGGCTGTGCTACATATGTGCACAGTAGCAGATACTGACATAGAGTCATTCATGTGATTTACACTATTAAATACCCCGCCCCTTTCCAATGAAGTCCTCTGACAAAATATAAAGTGCGCTTGCTGTGACACGGGTACATGCACAATGAGGAGTTTCAACCTAATAACAGCTTTACTTCTCTACAGCAACAGTAAGTACTGGTATTAAATTATTAACACTCAGCTACAAATACAATGCTGACCTTTTTATATCCTGTAACACTCCTTTAATTTCAACTTATTATAACTTGTCCAGTATCTCTTAACTTATCAGTTAATAAGTGTCTAGAGTGTCTAATTGCTGATTTTTTCAGGCTGGATCTCTGTGTCTGGTTCTGAGTCTCAGACTGTGGAGGTCCAACCTGGTGAAGAAGTGACTCTGCTCTGCTCCAACATTTCCAAACATGCAACTCAGACAGAATGGTTCAGAGTCGTCCAGAGAACCAAGCCACGCTGTATCTCCTCTATGTATAGGTCTGATGGTGAAGCTTCGTACTGTGATGAGTTTCAAAATGGATTTGAAATGAGCTCCAACACGTCGACTGTCTTCCTTAAAATCAAGCGAGTGGATTTATCAGACTCTGGACTGTATTTCTGTGGATTTTACATAAACACACATACAGTCATTACCAGTGCAACATATTTAAATGTCCAAGGTAAGATCATAGTTATGTCTAACATCTTTTTAGAACTATTTCACAAAGTACTGTCACAAAAGTATGAAAACAGCACAAACAAAAATAAGACATGACTTTATATCATTTCCTTCTATGTTGAAAGGAAACGGTGAATCTGAGGATGAGGTCATTTGTGAGACTAAAGGAAAGTTTCTCCTTCCAATTCTAAACTTTCACATAAGGCAACTTTAACTGTGTCTTCAGCATCTAGTCCACAATAAAGAAGTGTTGTACTTTGTTATAGATGATCCTGATGGAACAACAAACCTGATGACTGTGATCCTCTGTGGTCTGACTGTTTTCCTCACTATAGTCATCATAGGTCTATTTGTTAAAATCAGGAAACTTAAGACAGGTACTGTTGATTTATAATTTGTTTCACATTTTCTTGTAAGTTGTGGTAACAGGATGATACATTCAAAGTAAAATATATGATCGGTACAAAATAACTAATCAGAAATTTCTCTTTTGCCATTTAGCTGTGACTGAAAACCCACAGCCCAAAAGAAAAAAGGTAAACACATTTCTACTTTTCAAGTTTGATTTAGAACTCAAAGGAATCAGAGGTTCAGGAAAACATGCATGAAATTTAAAGTTCAAAAAATGTTTTAATCCCAGAGGGAAATTGTTTTACCTGGTTACAGTTGTTCTCAACTCAGACAAAGAAAAGGAACCACAACCAGAAAAGATCCACATCAACACAAATACACAATAACATTAATACAGAGAACTCAGTATAGATACACAGAATATGTAAGATTGATGAAAATAGGTCAGTAATTATAGTCCAGGGTGGAATAACAAGAAGCCTTTAAAGAGGGGGGAGGAATTGTAAAGATTGATGGTCACAGGTCAAAGAATCTCTCTCTTTTTTGATTTGAAAATATCTGCACATCTGAACATAAAGAACATTACCAATTTTGCTGGCATGTAGTTTCTAGTTCACACAGTTCCTACAGTTCACAAAACCACAATTTTATTTACATGTTTATCTCCACTATGTGTGTAGTGTAGTGTGTAGTGACTCTAAACATTCTGTTTTACAGAATCTGGCCTCAGATGACCTGAACTATGCAGCTCTAAGTTTCCTGGAAAAACCAAAGAGAGTCCGTAAGCCTGCATCAGAGAGTGTGCTGGAGTCAAATGTTGTGTACGCTGCCACCAGATGAACTCAGGAAACAAGAACTGCAGCTCAGAGTGGAACTGATGCTGATGTGCACTGGGTGGAAAGAGAAAAAGAAAATAAAAACTTCTACAATGTATAAACATGTCATGTATTTCTTAGTACAAAACAGAAACTGAGCAAAGGAAAAAAAAATTCAAAGCACTGTCAGTATCATGCATATGATTGTTTTTTAGAATTAGTTATTAGAATTGTTTATTCTGTCCAAATGTATTCTGTGCTCACTAAATGTATTTGCCTGTTTGCTATTTCTCATACCAATACTTATTAGTCAAGTCATTACTTGTATAAATGTGCATTCATCACCTCTATGGCTCAGTTTTTCTCATCTGTCCTCTCACAAATTCTGCTCCTTGTACTCAGTTTCTTCAATGTCTTTGGAAAGTTTCTTTGCGCAGGGTTAAAGAGCCAGTGAACAGACAGAAGAAGAGCCTACGACTTCAAAAAAAAGAAAGCTGCATTTAACAGACAAGAACAGGAGTCCTACTGGAAATATAGTTTTATTGCAACAGGTTGTTCCCACTCACAAGCCTGCTCTGCAGAATATGTGGCGACCGGCTCTCTAATGAGGCAGTGAAGCCTTTAAAATATATATTTAGATAATACCAGGTTTTATGCCGGTCGTGTCATTTCATTTATCCGCCACATCTTAAAGGCCGGTCCATGAAAATATTTTATAAAATTAAACCGAAAGGTTGAGGACCACTGCCATAGAAGGAAAACCTTTTTGATGTGGAAAGAGACTTAGGCTTGAGAAACTCTACTGTATGCTTAACGCTAAACAATAAGTCAATATGTCTGATTGGTTGATTTGTGGCACATTTGACAACTTGGTGACAGGTACCAGAGGACACCTTCAGAGGTCAGAAATGTTCTGGCAGAACAATGGAGCCACAAGGGTGATTACTGCATGTTCATGTGGGTAATAGCATACATAAAGATTTAATTACTGAGCACAGAATAGATTTTAGTTCAATCTAAATAATATATATTTTTATAATTATAATCTAATTAGTCTGTTCAAATTGTGTTGTCAGGAATTTGGCATAAAAATAACATAAATTATCTCGTGCTTTGCTTTTGGCCGTTCTATCTCATATTTTCTGGTTGTTTACTGGGCAGGAGAAAGGGTGTTCCTAATGTGAGACAAAGGAGGGGTCGCAACAAACACTGATCACTATCAAACTTACTTATAAGGAGACTGAATTGGTCTGTGGGGGGAGGAGCAAGTGAGATGAACATTGTTGACACTTGTTTAACAGGAAGAAGCAGCACAGTGTGGTGTGAGCACGACTGGGGTGAAACTCATCAGACCTCAGTGAACAGCTCCAAAGTAGTTTCATTTCTTCTTTAAAAGAATACTGGAGGAAAAATATTGACAAGATGAACCAGCATCCATGCTGACAAATACTGCACATCCAAAATAACTGTAAAGTAAAAGTAAAAGAAATTTCAGCCAACACCACAAACATCATAGGGCAGCCATCACAGTCAGTAATGAGGAGGAGTCACAGATGATACAGATGACTAATGAGTTTGTTCATAGGAGGAATCAAGTGGTCTGTCAGGGGGAGTGATACACATCACTTTACAGGAAGAGACAACACCGTGTGGTCTGAGCATAATGAAGTTGAGAGACTCTACAGTTTTGTATCAAAGTATAAAAAGAAGCAGTGAAAACAGTTTAAATATTAATTAGTCTATTTGTACAACTAGAAAAAAAACAAGTAACTAAATAAAAGTGGAGTCTGTGGTGATAAACATACATGAGTCACAAAACAAGGAAGGAAGACTTTAGACGTGACCACAAACATAAAATGATTTCCTGTTTTCAAAGACTAAGAGCAAAAACAGCTTATTAATGTATAAATTCATAATTTACACAAACGTACTTAACATCTTTACCTTAACAAGCTACATCATCATCATCTACACGTACACATTCACATATTCAGCCATACTTTCAGGTGACACTGTTTTTCAATGTGAGCGTGTCCTGTGCCCCCTCCCCTTATAATTTTCCACTCTGGTGACAACACTGTGTATCTGAGCCAAATCGAAAGCCAAAGCAGGACCGCCCTTTAGCTCTGCAATAAAACCACATGCATCAAAAGATGTACTGCTTTCACACAAATGCTTTCCTGCTTTGTTTTAACCATTTCATCTATTGTACACAGACACATTTAGTTCAAACCTGTTCAACAATGTATTCATCTCCTGTCAAACACCACAAATGTCTCCTCAAAAAACCCAACACTGCAGAAAATGATGTGTAAACTTGAACTGCATCATCTTGTAGTGATGTATGAATAGTAGTTTATAACAACTTGTATAGCACAAGGATTGTATCATATCTAAAAAAAAAACCATACGAGTCTCCAATAGAAATCCCATATAGGTCCAACACTAACAGGAAATATCTTGTCAAACTGAGCAGATGTGAATATCTTCTTCTCTTTTGGCTTTTCCCATCAGGGGTCGCCACAGCGAATCATCCTTTTCCACCTCCCTCCATCGTGGGCATCTTCTACCCTAACACCAGCCAACCTCATGTCCTCTGTTATAACATCCATATATCTCCTCCTTGGTCGTCCTCTTGTCCTCCTGCCTGACAGCTCTATCTCCAACATCCTTCTACCAATATACTCACTATCCCTCCTCTGCACATGTCCAAACTATCTCAGTCTGGCCTCTCTGACTTTGTTGAGCAACTGTGAATATAGAAGGTGTAAAAACAATAACTAAGGTCTCATCCTGTTTCTTTTGTTTAAGAAAAAGTGTTGAGTTGATGAACAAAATGACAGGGAGCAACAAAATGGAGATGGTAGTGAGCACCAGGAGTATTTAGAGACAACTACTCTCAAGTGTTTTTTTTTTTTTTTTTTTACCAAGACACCAACATCTTGACTCATCTTGACTCACACTGCATTATGTTAATCCAGTGCTAATCCTCTTACAGTCGTCTTGACACTGTCCTAACCTTCATTCAATCATCAAAACAAAACACTCAGTGTCAGCAGGACCACATGTTAGTGTGTGATCTGTATGTGCCCAATAAGATAAATATAGAAGCAAACTTTGACCCAGCCTTGGTGATCAGGAAAGCTTAATTTCTACAGATGTTTAGGAAAAGGTGTAGCTACCATCAACACCATCAACAAATAGCTATAGTGAAGTCAAACCACAGGAAGGCAGTCATAACCACATCAAAGGCCTAGAAGCTTTCATCATCAAGAATAACACTACCTGAAGAGAAACTATATTTGAATGCTATTTGAAACTCCTGTGTAAGGATAAACCTAAATAGATAAGATAAAAATTCACACAGGACTAAACGACCTCAGATTAAGCCAATCAGAATTCACTACGTGTGGAATGTGGAATCAGATGTTTTAGACAGTAGTTAAATGATGATGTTTTGTCGTCATTTAACAGCTGGCTGTCTAAGTGGTGTCCCACAAACAACGTGGGCAACGTAGACAAAAACCTTTGGAGAAAACCTGGGCTGATTAAAAGAAACAGCATCCATCTCACTTCAAGATGTGATATTTTTAGATTATTTATAATCCCTCAAAAAAACTTCTTCCATTATTCATGGACTGAATATTGTGCGAACAAAAAAGGGACTCTTGGGAAAAATCCCTTCCACCTCTTTAGGTGCACTATGGTGGTAGCATGTTGGGTACCAGGTGAACAGCACACTGTCTTGATAGTGGGTCGAAAAAATACTGGTCAATTCTCCGTATCTGAACTTGGATACTGTTGTTGCTGTCCTAATCACTGCTGAGTCAAGTAGATTTTGTTGCTTGCTCAACAGAATTAATTGTGTTAGATCGAGTTTAGATGATAAAATGATTTGATTGTAATAACTATATGACTGAGGACTTCTTCAGTAGAGTGTCAGAGCCCAAATCTTTTAGTCATTACCCCACGCATGATGATGTCATTTGCTCGTCAATGACTAAACCCGTTTTTTGCACCATGATTCCTGTGTTTTTTCAGGAAGTGTTAATACATGTGGAGGAAGAAGTTTTGGACTGTTGTGGCCTAACTTTTGAATACTTTTTCCACTACAACAGGGGTCACTAATAGGTGGAACGCGGTCCAGATCCGGACCCAGAAGGCGGTGATAACAGAGAGACAGAGAGGAGAGAGACAGACAACAGAGAGGAGAAAGTTGATAAAGTGACAGAAAGACTGAAAAAGCAAGAGATAAATATAAAAATGTCCAAAAAGAGAAAAGTGGACAATGAAAATCAAGTTTTTAATCCAGAATGAACAGACTCCTTTCTGTTCATATTACCACTGGAGGCACTTAACCAGTGTGTCTCATATGTTCAGAAACTGTGGCTCTTATTAAAAGAGCCTATTTGAAACGGCATTATGAGACAAAACACAAAGGTTTTGAACACACATACCCACTCAAATCTGAAGTGGGATCACAGAAAGTTGCTAATCTCAGAGCCCAGTATGACCAGTCCACCAGGATCTTGAGCCACATGCTCAGTTTAATGTTACATAACAATACATTTGTCAAAAGGTTTTTGAATTGTACTAAATTAATTTGATTTGACAGTCAAGTATTGATTACATGCAGGCTACTTGATAATATATTGCGGTAAATAGTTACACATTACAATCTTTTGGAACTTTGCTTCCAAAAATATTGCGTAACTGGACCTCTTTAAATTTTAGTTGAATACCCCTGCACTACAACATACTGTACATAATCAAAGAGGAAACTTCAGATACAGCAGAGTTTCTAAGGTGAAACTGTCTCATCATAGTAGGTGCTGATGTCGTGCTGGAGTGTACTACACTAATGTTCTAATGGTTATAATGATTTGTCCACTTTTTTAAAATATATGAGGGACGCCAAACATTAGAAACACCTCGTAATATAATGCACTCTAAACAAATGAAAAAGTATCAAGATTTCTATAAGCTTCAAAAAATCTTGTATCTGTCTACATTGATAACATCTGCAACCACATTAAGACTAAATATTGTTTTCACAGAATCCTCATGTTGAAGACCTGAACTATGCTGCAGTGTCATTTCGACCAAAAGCAAAACAAAGACAAATGGAGCCAATTGTTATTTATTCTGCCACCAGATAGACTCGGAAATCTGAAACTGTATAATATTCATTTGCTCGGGTTTTGACCTGAACTGTGTGTCCTCTAATTGATAAAATCTGGACTGTGATGAGCTGAAAGGTGCAGCAATGAGTTTGTATTCAACAATAAGAAGCAGAAGTTGAGACATGTTATTTATGCTGCCAGCAGAGACTTAGAGTGGAACTAATGCACATTTTCTCATTGAAGTCAAATTGGTGAATAAACATGTCAACTTGTGTCCCTCTCACTCTGTGTCTATTTTGATCAGACTTATGATCACAATAAATGAAGGTCTGCTGCAGTGTAGGGCTGAGTGACGTACATATCACTTGTTTGACAGAAAGAGAAAGCACAGTGTGGTCTGAGCACAGCTGAAGTGAACATGATGAGGCATGTGAACTCAAAGTGACTACATTTTGACAAAATTGTCATTTTGTATGAACATTTTGTATAAATGTCTCTGTTAATGTGCTAAGTTTGACTTAAAAATACAATAAATGTTTTAATGACTAGTGGTTGTATTTATGAACACTTATGACATCTATAAGCGCACTGTAAGCTGTAGTGGAAACAAAACTGTTAATGGGATTTCTCAATCTATATCTTCACACTTCTCATATAAACACTTCTCACTTACTAAAAACACCTCTATAAAACTTGTGAAAAGATGCTAGAAGCAGTTCAACACATTTACAGTCTCACATGAAATATTCACTGAGCTCCAGTTGCAACATGTTTATCATGTGACAGTAGAGCTATAATGTCTCGAGAAACGTGACGCTAATTCTTTGTCTTGAAGCTTTGTTTAATCTATGACATTTATATTCAGTCCATGGTTTCTCATGGGTTAATATTACTGTTATCACAACAGTTGAAGCAAAGAGAGAAAATGACAGGATGTGTCAAAAGTCTGCCATCAAGTCATAAACTTGTTATAAAACTAAACTAGCCTTCTAATAACAAAGTCAAAACTTCAGGACCTTAATAGATGACCCCTCCCCTCATCAGGACCATATGCCTCCCAATCAACATGGTACTGGAGCCCATCAATAAGCAGAGGGAGGGTGTGTGTGGACTTTGACAGAATGGCTGCAACCTGGACACATGAAAAACAAGGTGCACTTCCATGCTGGCCGTTAAGAATCTTCACAATTTTAAAAGGACGAAGAAAGCGTGGGGAAAGCGTCCTATCCTCCACCTTCAGAGGCAAATCGTTGATGGAGGTATCTGAACGCCACCTCGAATGGCGAACAGCCCAAGGCGAAGCAAGGGAATGATGTGGGCGTATTCGATCCAGGGGAGCTGATGTGACCAGATGGAGAGGTTAGAGAAAGCCATGCACCGGAGCAGCGTCTTCATCTCCTGGTTCATCCGTCTTCCCATTAGAAGGCTGCAAACCAGTCACATATGTCGCAATGGGACAGGAAGGGGTCACAACAAACCTGCAGGTGTTTGGTGGAGGGTCTTGTGTGACAGATAGCCACGTACCTCTTGGTGTCCTCCTTAAGCGATGGCCACCAGAGCCTTTGGGGGATTAGAGCCGTAGTGCGAAAAGTGCCAGGATGAGAAGCCAGCTTCGAGTCATGCCCCCACCAAAGCACCTGCGGACAAAGAGAAGAGGGGACAAACACGCAACGCACAGGGCAACCATCAGGAACAGGGTTGACGTAGGGTGAGGGTTGCCAGGGACCAAACGAAAGCCATTCTGGTGAAGTGAGCATGTTGAAAGGGGCGCCTTGGATGAAGCGGCAGTAGAAACTGGCGAACCCTAAGAACCGTTGGAGTTGCTTGTGGTCCTTAGGAGTACGCCAATCCTGGACCGCAGAAACATGAACATGAACCTCACACTTTTCTCCCTTCACAAAGAGTTGGTTCTCCAACAGAAGCACAGTACAGCACAGATGTGCTGAATGTGCTAATCAAGGCTGCGGGAGTAAATTATATATCGCCGAGGTAAACAAACAAAATGGGGCCTGAAAAATTGCAGGGGCGTTAGTGACTGCAAACGATATGATCAAGTATTTGTATTGGCTGTCAGTGTCATGAGCTGGAGGATAGACTCCATGGCCAGAGATGTGAAAGGACAGAGTTTAGAATCTTTATTTACACCAACAGAACAATAGTAAATGACAGGACACAAGAGTCACTAGATGCAAGGAGATATCGTCAGGTGAGTATGGTGGTCTGGGTGAAAACCAGAAGTGACGGCACGACCAAGATGGCCGACCAACGGAGAGCACATGGACAAAATGGAGGACAATGTCAAAACCAAGATGGCCGACCAACAGAGAGCACATGGACAGAATGGAGGACGATGGAGAAAGTTCAGGGCAGTCACACAAGCACCACCAAGAAATAGTCCACAGGGCTAACTAAGAGGTCGAGGGTAATCCAGGTCATACACAAGAAGACAGTTCAAGGATAAATCCAACAGGCAAAATCCACAACAGTAAAACAATCCAGGTCGACACACAGGGAGTTCTAAACCAAAACAGAGCAGGGAAGGGAACAACGAGGGAGCAAATAGACCAGAGGGAAAACTCACTGAACCACAGGGGAAGCAGGGTCAGGTCAGGTTGGTCCAATGAGGGGGAATCCAGGGTAGACAGGGTACAGGGGTACTGGTCCAGGTACAGGTCTGGTACTGTGAGCAGGGGGATAGACAGGGAATAAACAGAACTCACAGTACCAGGGGGTCAGGCAAGAGACGGGGTCCAGATCAGACAGAGTCTGAAAAATCCAAACAAATCAGTCCACAAGAAACACTGGATAGTGTCCAGGTGTCAAGAACAAACTATCTGGCAGAGGAGACAGGTGAGCAGGCCGGTATTTATAGTGTGGGGGAGACCAGGTGTAGTCAATCAGGTGAGTGTGTGAACAGACTGGGAAGAGGAAGAGGAAACAGGAAGTTGCCAAAACAAAAGCAGAGGGGGGGAAACACCAGCAGCAACGAGGCTGGAATCATGACAGTCAGGGGTATTGAAAGCTGTGTTCCACTCATCTCCATCCCTGATCTGGACCAGGTGGTAGGTGTTGCACAGGTCTAGTTTGGTGAAGAGTTCGAAAGCAGAGAAGATGAGTGGCAAAGAATATTTATTTTTAACAGTAATATAATTTAGCACACGATAGTCAATACATGGACGAAGGGTTTTATGCTTTTTACCTGTAAAGAAGAAGCCCGCAACCACAGTCCAGGTGGTTGGCAGCTTTGTTGGTCAGGGGTGTGGGGAACAATTTAAGATGTGTAAAAACATCAACAGCCTTTTCTAACAAGAAAACGCCCCACCTCCTAAATAGCCAGCACCCTTCTTGCAGCACAGTTTAATAACACACACTGCAGAACTACGATCATATGCATCATGAACTTCATCTTGATAAGAGCTTTAATTCTCTGCAGCTTCAGTAAGTACTAACAATACATGTCTCTCAATGTCCAAATTAAAACTTATTTAATTTCTCTTTAAATTATTAAGAGCTGTCGTTTATCATCTGTTACGACTAAATCTCACGTTGTCTCTGTTCCAGGCTGGATCTCTGTCTCAGTTTCCCACAATGTGAAGGTTCAGTCTGGTCTCAATGTCACACTGCTGTGCTCCAACATTTCTGAAGAAGACACTGTGACAACCTGGTTCAGAGTGGTCAACAGCACCAAGGCCAGCTGTATTGCTCTTATGACCAGATCTTACACCAAACCTGAATACTGTGATGGATTTCAAAATGGACGTTTTAAAATGGAAACCAACATCTCTACTGTCTTTCTCAAAATCAAACAAGTGGATTTATCTGACTCTGGACTCTATTTCTGTGGGTTTTTCAGATCTGGACGCACGATTTACAATGTGATACATTTAACTGTTGAAGGTAGGAATATTTATACAACCCTGCGTTATCTGCTCTTGTGTTATTTTTTTCTATGTTACTAAATCAAATGATTGTCCTAAAAACTACTTTTAACCACTATCTAAAACAAGACAGTTTCACAATAATTTATCCTTATTTTGTTTAAAGGCAGTGATGAATTCCAGGATGATGAAGACAGAAAGTCTGAAAGTAAGATTAACCTTTATTTTTCTTTCATTGTGTACATTTGTCAGTTGTTTACAGATAAACAGTATGTTTGACTGAAGATTTGTTCATTTATTTTTAGCAGAGTGTGAAACAACAAATCTGATGAGTTTGATCCTCGGTGCTCTGACTGTTTTCCTTGTTTTGGTCGTCATTGGTCTGGCTGTTACAGTCAAAGATCAGAAACCACCACAGCATGAGGTGAATTCAGGTTAACTGATTACTATTTTAATCAGTTTGAATAATTCAGGTGTTGTAAAATCATTGATTTCTTCTATTGCAGCTATTACTTGCTATGTGTCTTTTTTGTGTCATTTACAGAATCTGGACTGTGATGAGCTAAAGCCTGCAGCACTGAGTTTGTATTCAACAACATTAAGAAGCAGGAGACAAGTGGAGACTCGTGTTATTTATGCTGCCCAGCAAGTGGACTCAGAGTGGAACTGATTTCATCACATTAGTATATTACTGTATGTTTCTGTGTGGATTCAAGTTCACAATTTCTTATTAAAACAAAGTTATTAAGTGAATCATTAAACATGCACACTTTTACAAAGTTATTTTACTCTGCTGTCTCATGTTTCTCTCACTCTTTAGCTCCTTTTACACTGCCTCTTCAAGGTGGTGTTGCTGCTCCAATATGTTGCCTCGCTATGCTACATAAAATGTACCAAGTCAGCTGTATGGCCAGTGCAGACTCTTCTTTAAACCGCTTCGAGAGGAAGTTTCAGACACAAGGCAAGGTCGCCCCCCCTCCCCGTCTATGTATTGTTGGCAGGAAGGGTGTGAAATTCTGGAGACGTGTGATTGCGAGACCAAATGCTGCTGCTTCACTTGAGTAGAAACAGCATTTATGACATGATTTGAACTCAAGTACAGTTAACGTACATTGTATTCAGGGTGTTAATAATTACTACAATGTGCAAGTAGTTGGATGAAGACAGCAGAAAAACATGGTCAGTTATTTGCTGACATAATCTAACCAGTTGTGTATCATTAACCAGGCCCCAGTCTTCAAACTCCAACATGATCTTTATCCAGGAATTCCTTCCAGCTGCACATAGTAGCAGCTTCTTGTCACCCTTCTGCTGCTGCAGGAAACCAAATCTACAGTATGACCATAATCCTTTATGTCATGTTATTCAAAACTGTGTTTGAGTCCCGAATGTACACAAAAGTTCACCCACCAGTCATGTTTGAAGGCTGTGTACAGCTCTGTTAAAAAAGTATTTGCCCCTTAAACCTAATAATCAAACATGCATAACCCAAGTATGTTTGACCTCGGGGTCACAAACTAATGTCCAGACATTGTTGTTCAAGATATTCTGGTAGAGTACATGTGGCAAGTTGTCCATCGATAGACCATCTCACTACCACCGTGTTTGACTGTTTGTATATTGTTTTTATGACATGCTGTCCTAGTTGTACGACAGATTTATTGGGACGCACACCTTCAAGTTAACTTTTTGTCTCATCAATCCACAGAATAATTGCTCAGATTTCTTGCAGATAATCTGGATGTTTTTTGGCAAATGTGGGACAAGCCTTTTAGCTTAATTTCTATTAGATTTTCAAAACAGCATTTTCTATATACTCCGGTTATCTTGTGTAATATTAAAATTTCTTTGATGATCTAAATCACTTTCACAGCACTGTATGTCCAACACGAGTGTTATAAGTCACACTAAACATCACTCCACTAAAGTCAAGGTGCTAGAACCCACGTAAAAAGGCACACAGGAGCGAGCATGTTTAAGTGCAGTGTAAATAGGCAAAGCCATCTTGAAAGGGGCCACCACCTCACCATCTATGTGTAAACACTGATTATGCATTTCTATTTTGATCTGACTTTGTTGGCAATAGACAGATAAAGGTCTGCAGCAGTGCAGAACTGGGTGACGTACACATCACTTGTTAGACAGGAACAGACAGCACAGTGTGGTCTGAGAACAGCTCAAGTGAAAATCATGAAGCCTGTAAACTCAACAATATCCGACTTAATCAGTCAACACAGACAAAATTGCATTTTCATAACTATTCATTGACCATATATTAATATATTTTGAACTGATTCTAATGTGCAACATTATTGTCTGAATGAAAAAAACAAAGTATTAAAATAACTGGTTGTTGTATTTATAAAGATTAATGACACCTCTGTACCCACAGCTGAACTTTAAGCTGTAGTGGAAAGCAGAACTGTCTATTAATGAGAGATCTGAATCTGTATCTGTTACAAACACACCACTAGTTTATTTTCACTTTGTACAAACACCTCTATAAAAATTGTGATCAGACTTGTGAAGCAGTTCAACACATTTACACTCTCATTCAGTCTGTTCCAGCTGTTTCATGTTTGTCACATGACAGATCACAGCAACATGACTGAAGCAGCAGCAGCAGCAGCAGCAGCAGCAGCAGCAGCAGCTCCCATCATCTCCACTCTGATCTGTCTTCACAGTGCAGGTGTCAGTATGTTACTAGAAAATTCAATAACATATTAATTAAAAGCTGGTCCAGGTCCTCTCTTTACTTAAGATACTGATCCTATTGTCCAAGTATCAACAGTCTCACCTTTTACACTGTTGCAGGACAGAACATTACAGGGACACATTACTGCGTCACTGTCGACTTTAACAACAGGATGTAGATTTTCAAATTGTCAGTCTCTGCCGCATGAATTAAAAACTTTTCCAGCTTCTGTTTGTCATATGTGCCACAGCGTGGCATGTGTTACAGTATAATGTCTTTAGGTGGCGCTCACCCTACAATCCATGAGCTTTCCATACCAGCCTCACTGGTAGAGCCATCAGCATCACTGGTGATACCTCTCACCATTTACAATCTTTCTTTAGCCTCTTGCCTTCAGGGAAAAGGTTACCGGAGCCTCTGTCCCGCTCCACAACACTCTCAGACAGCTTCATCCACCAGGCTGTCAGGATGCTGAACTCTTCCCACTGCTCCTGGACTGTAATTCACTTATTATACACAGGAACTCTGCACATAAAGACTCATTACATTCACTGGCTGCATTTTACTGGAACCATTTGCACCTTTTCATATTGTTACTGGTCGTCATTGAACCTTGTGATATTGTGCTGTTGGTCACTAAACTCATCCATGTACATTTTAGATGTGGTTATCTATACTATGAAGAAATTGTTTATAGGAATGTCACACCAGCATGCCTAAATAAAATCCAGATTACCCCCAAGGTTTTCTTTTTCTGTATTGAGCCATAAAGATAAACTACTCTTGTTTGTCTTCTTTGTAACAGTGTTAGGGACTGAAACAACTGTCTCTGTTTACTCTAGATTCACATTTTAGAGATGAGGGAGTGCCTTTGCAACTAATGGCCTGGTGGTAGAACAGAGAACTGCAGGTTGGATCTTTTTAGTCTGGTGCAGAATTTAAAATACTGAAGTAGTGACACAATGCAATCAAAAATATCACACTGAAATACTCTGTATTCCTCCTTATATTCATGGTGGAAACAGTCCAGGTGGTTGGCAGCTTTGTTGGAGGTGGGGACCTCTTAAATAGCCAGCACCCTTCCTGCAGCACAGTTTAATAACACACATTGCAGAACTACCATCATATGCATCATGAACTTCATCTTGATAAGAGCTTTAATTCTCTGCAGCATCAGTAAGTACTAACAATACATTTCTCTCAATGTCCAAATTTTGTGTGTATGTTTGGTTTGATGTGCTACTCTTTGGAAAAACCACCGGATGCTGGGCACAGTACAGATCCAGTCGTCAGGATCTTCTGAGCTTGGGTTTACCCCTCTACCACATCTGGGTTTGTCTGATCACACGTCCATGTTTCTGATTCCAGCATATACCCCTGTCTGGAGGAGAGCCCCTCCAGTGACAAAGACTGTGAAAACATGGCCTGAGGGCGCTTCACAACAGCTGCAGGACTGCTTTGAGGACACAGACTGGACTGTGTTCGCACACCAGGACCTTGAGGAGCATACTACATCCGTGCTCTCTTACATCAACTTCTGTGTTGACAACGTCACCGTGGTCAAACGTCACAGGGTGTACTCTAATCGGAAACCCTGGATGACTAAAGAGGTCCAGGTCCTGCTGAAGCAATGTGATGTTGCCTTCAGATCCGGTGACAAAGCGCAATACAGTGAAGCCAGAGCTAACCTTAAAGGAGGCATCAGAGAGACCAAGGCAGCTTACAAGAGGAGGATTGAGGACCCTCTAACAACCCAGGAGAGTGTGCAGAAAAGATGGAAGGAGTATTTTGAGGAGCTGATGAACGAGGAAAATGACAGGGAAAGAAGGGAGGAAGATGTGGATGTTGTGGAGCAGGAAATAGAAGAGATTGGAAAGGATGAGGTTAGGAAGGCTCTGAAAAGGATGAAGAGTGGAAAGGCTGTTGGTCCTGATGACGTACCTGTGGAGGTGTGGAAGTGCTTAGGAGAGACAGCAGTGGAGTTTCTAACCAGTTTGTTCAATAGGATTCTAGAGAGTGAGAAGATGCCTGAGGAATGGAGGAGAAGCGTTCTGGTTCCGATCTTTAAGAACAAGGGTGACACGCAGAACTGCAGCAACTATAGAGGAATAAAGTTGATGAGCCACACAATGAAGCTGTGGGAAAGAGTAGTGGAAGCCAGGCTTAGGAAGAAGGTGGAGATTTGTGAGCAGCAGTATGGTTTCATGCCCCGTAAGAGCACCACTGATGCCATTTTTGCTTTGAGAATGTTGATGGAAAAGTACAGAGATGGTCAGAAGGAGCTGCATTGTGTCTTTGTAGATTTAGAGAAGGCGTATGACAGGGTGCCGAGGGAGGAGCTGTGGTACTGTATGAGGTCGTCGGGAGTGGCAGAGAAGTACGTCAGAGTAGTTCAGGACATGTATGAGAGAAGTATGACGGTGGTGAAATGTGCTGTAGGTCAGACAGAGGAGTTCAAGGTGGAGGTGGGACTACACCAAGGATCAGCTTTGAGTCCCTTCTTTTTTGCTATGCTGATGGACAGGCTGACAGATGAGGTCAGACAGGAATCTCCCTGGACAATGATGTTTGCGGATGACATTGTGATTTGCAGTGAGAGCAGGTAGAGGAACAGCTGGAGAGGTGGAGGTTTGCTCTGGAAAGAAGAGGCATGAAGGTCAGTCGTAGTAAGACAGAATACGTGTGTCTAAACGAGAGGGATCCAGGTAGAAGCGTTAGGTTACAGGGGGCTGAGGTGAAGAAGGTGCAGGAGTTTAAGTACTTGGGGTCAACAGTTCAGTGTGATGGAGAGTGTGGAAAAGAGGTGAAGAGGCGAGTGCAGGCAGGTTGGAGCGGGTGGAGGAAAGTGTCAGGAGTGTTGTGTGACAGGAGAGTGTCAGCAAGACTCAAAGGAAAGGTGTACAAGACAGTGGTGAGACCAGCTCTGCTCTATGGGTTAGAGACGGTAGCAGTGAGAAAGAGACAAGAGGCTGAGATGGAGGTAGCAGAGATGAAGATGTTGAGGTTCTCCTTAGGAGTGACCAGGTCAGACAGAATAAGGAACGAGTACATCAGAGGGACGGCTCACGTTGTCGGTTTGGACATGTGCAGAGGAGGGATAGTGAGTATATTGGTAGAAGGATGTTGGAGATGGAGCTGCCAGGCAGGAGGGCAAGAGAACGACCAAAGAGGAGATATATGGACGTTATAACAGAGGACATGAGGTTGGCTGGTGTGAGGGTAGAAGATGTTCATGATAGAGTGAGGTGGAAAAGGATGATTCGCTGTGGCGACCCCTGATGGGAAAAGCCGAAAGAGAAGAAGAAGATTTTAAAATAACTGGATAAAGACTCAGTACATTCACTGACTAACTCCATTTTACTGGAACCATTTGCACCTTTTCATATTGTTGCTGGTTGTCATTGAACCTTGTGATAATGTGCTGTTGGTCACTAAACTCATCCATGTACATTTTAGATGTGGCTATCTATACAATGAAATGGTTTATAGGGATGTCACACCAGCATATCTAAATACAATCCAGATTACCCCCAAGGTCTTCTTTTTCTGTATTGAGCAATAATGATAAACTACTCTTGTTTTTGTAACAGTGTGTATTTAGCTGCATGTGAACCACAGAAACAGGGACAGTTGTTTCAGGGACTGATGGTGCTGGGTTAACCATGTTTAATAATTGACTAAACATGTGAAATCCAGTGTAGCCTAATTATTTACCTTGTACATGAGCTGTATGATAAGAAATATGGTTGACACAATCCGACTACACTGTACCATATCTAGATTCACATTTTAGAGTGGGGATGAGAGAGTGCCTTTGCGACTAATTGCCTGTTGGCAGAACAGAGAAATGCAGGTTGGATTTTTTTAGCTTGGTGCAGAATTTAAAACACTGAAGTAGTGAAACAATGCAATCAGGTCACCTCAGAAATACCACACTGAAATACTCCATAAAACTTGGTACTGAGAAATATATCACATTGCTACGGACATTGTTGCTTTTATCTCTGTCAACTTCACTTCATGTACATGTATCCCCTTTCTCCATTCAACTGACAAAACTGTAATGAAAACTCTGATTTTGTTATCAGAGTTAAACATTTTCTCACATACGTTTCACCCGGAGAACACAGAACAAACATGATTCAATGGAGCAACACCTCCTTACTATTCTATTCTATGCCTGCACCTAACATCAGGACAAATTCCTAGTGCTGTAAAATGCCGTTTATCGCACCTGGGAATAAAATGTTTCTGATTCTGATTCTGATTATATTCATGGTGGAAACAGTCCAGGAGGTTGGCAGCTTTGTTGGTCAGGGGAGTGGGGAACAATTTAAGATGTACAAAAACATCAACAGCCTGAGATTTATCAGGGTGGATGTTCATGTCTACCTTGATATAACATTTTGCACACTTTATTATTTAGATAAATTTAGTACATTGGTAATTAAATAGCAATAATTTGGTATCAACACTAGTTTTACTGAAAAAAAGTTACATGATCAAACAAACAAGAAGAGGGTGCTGTCTATTTAAGAGGTGGGGACCTCTTAAATAGCCAGCACCCTTCCTGCAGCACAGTTTAATAACACACATTGCAGAACTACGATCATATGCATCATGAACTTCATCTTGATAAGAGCTTTAACTCTCTGCAGTATCAGTAAGTACTAACAATACGTTTCTCTCAATGTCCAAATTAAAACTTATTTAATTTCTCTTTAAATTATTAAGAGCTGTTGTTTATTATGTGTTACAACTAAATCTCAAGTTGTCTCTGTTTCAGGCTGGATCTCTGTCTCAGTTTCCCACAATGTGAAGGTTCAGTCTGGTCTCAATGTCACACTGCTGTGCTCCAACATTTCTGAAGAAGAGACTGTGACAACATGGTTCAGACTGGTCAACAGCACCAACGCCACCTGTATCGCTCTTATGACCAGATCTTACACCAAACCTGAATACTGTGATGGATTTCAAAATGGACGTTTTAAAATGGAAACCAACATCTCTACTGTCTTTCTCAAAATCAAACAAGTGGATTTATCTGACTCTGGACTCTATTTCTGTGGGTTTTTCAGATCTGGACGCACGATTTACAATGTGATACATTTAACTGTTGAAGGTAGGAATATTTATACAACCCTGCGTTATCTGCTCTTGTGTTATTTTTTTCTATGTTACTAAATCAAATGATTGTCCTAAAAACTACTTTAAACCACTATCTAAAACAAGACAGTTTCACAATAATTTATCCTTATTTTGTTTAAAGGCAGTGATGAATTCCAGGATGATGAAGACAGAAAGTCTGAAAGTAAAATTAACCTTTATTTTTCTTTCATTGTGTACATTTGTCAGTTGTTTACAGATAAACAGTATGTTTGACTGAGGATTTGTTCATTTAATTTTAGCAGAGTGTGAAACAACAAATCTGATGAGTTTGATCCTCGGTGCTCTGACTGTTTTGCTTGTTTTGGTCGTCATTGGTCTGGCTGTTACAGTCAGGAAACTTCACTCAGGTACATTTTACTTATTTTATCTGCTCTAAAATTGTGTCAATACGCTAATAAATATACTAAATGTAACATTTGCTGAAGAAAAGAAAAGAAAAACTGATCTAATTCGATGTATTTTGTTTCTGTCATTCAGCTGCAAATGACAAACACAGTCCACAACAGCAGGAGGTGAATCAAGTCTTTTCATTTATAATTTGTCTATTTATGTTATCATTTAGAATTATTATTAGTAGTAGTATAAAAATCTAATTATTATTCAATAAATTATTATTTGATGTTTGAGCTTGGTAAGATGTACTTCTTTTCTACAGAACCTGGGCTCCGATGATCTGAACTACGCAGCAGTGAATTTCCATCAAAAAGAAAGACGAAGACAAATTGAGCCAAATGTTGTGTATTCTGCTACTAGATAGGCTCAGAAAGCATCAGCTGATGTTCAGTACGAACTGAGACAGTGTTTTTGTTTTCAGTGATCAGAAGTTACACGGTTTGACTGATGAATGTAAGGACTTAAATAAAAAATAATAAATAAAATAAAATAAGAGCCCAATTTTAAGCACTGAACTAGAAGTATAAAGATGTGCCAGGTGCTAATAAAAGGACTCTTTTGCCAATATGTTCCTAAGTTTTTCTCTTAATGAAAGTCTTTGACAGATTCATGGTGTATTCTTAAAACATTTGATTAGCTTGAACTTTTGTATCTGTACTATTGTTAAATCCCATTATCTTCGCAAGGCGGAAGCTCATTCTATTTGTTCCTGATTAAGATAAAGGTAAATGACCAGCAAATGTCTCTTAAAAAGCATGAGTCTGCAAGGCCAGAAGCAACCACAGGACATAGAAATTGAAAATGACAGAGCACAGGACTCAAAATGGAAGAAAAACTCCAGCAGTAGAGTAACACTTTACATTCAGCGTACATGTGTGTTCTTGCACTGTTTGCACTAGGTTGCACAGGATGCACTTTATGTGTTTTGCTAGGACAACTTAGCAGTCCTCAGCCCCATATTTGTCTTGTTGCCGTTTTATGTAGCACCATGGTTCTGGAGAAACGTTGTCTCATTTCACTATGTACTGCTTCAGCTATATGTGGTTGGAATGACAATAAAGCTTCTTGACTTGACTTGACTTGACTTGACTTGACATTGATTAGCTTTACTTAATGCAGTAATAAGCATTAAGTAACAGGTAATAAAATTGAAATAATGCACATACTAATCATTTTATGAGATCAGAGATCAGATTATGTTAACTAAGGTATTACTTTATACATTCATGTTTATAACAACCCTATCAGCCTTAGTTAACATAGTAAGAGTACATTAACAGTAAGTAATACAGTAACAATATATATCTGATTAAAAAAAAAAATTTAAAGAGTTTACATTTAAGCCATTTAAGGTATTGATTGACATTAGTAAATTAGTAAACCTTGATATTTATGCTTAAGTCATCATACAATCAAAATCTCATACTAGTACATTGTTCTTAAGACCCATGAAAAATCAGTAAAGTTTTCTATGTGGAAAATCGCTATGATAGGAAAATTCCTTTAAATAAACTTCTCAGGACCATCGATACATACAACATACATACCACAACAGAAACACACTCAATATATCTAACACTTATAGAGCTCCTTTTTATGATCGGAGGGAGATGTCTTTCTATGGAAGTAACTAATGTCAGTGTGACATTGCATTTTGTTCCTGTCTCGAGGTGAATTCAATGCTGGAACATCCTATCTGACTCTCTAAGATAAAAGTCTGGTGCACTCTCACAAGGGCAAAGGCAAGTTTCACAAGAGTCACTTTAAGTTGTGCAGTTTCATGAGAAACAAATGTAAAACGATAACTCTCTGTACTATTGTTCTAACACACTAGAAATTTCAAAGGAAAGTTGCAACTTTGAGCTTTGAGATGAGATCAGGAAGTGCTGCAGTGATGGTGCTCGTCTTAAAGAGAGCAAGTCATAAAAACAAAACAGCTTAAAGTCAGAGGAAAGATAAGAAATGTCAACCTTAAAACAGAATTCAGTGCAGGACAAATCAAGTTCCTGATAATTTATCATTGAATGATTTTAATTCTTCTTACAAACTCAGCTGTGTAAATATGTGACTGTAAATATTCTTATTTACTGAATCTGGACTGTGGGGACCTGAAGGCTGCAGGACTGAATTTGTATTCAACAACAAGAAGGAAACAAGTAGAGACTCATGTTATTTATGCTGCCAGCAGATGGAACTGAGACAGTTTATCCACATAATGAGCAGTACTACTTGTTATCTGTGTCTGTACAATGAGGTAGCTAGGTTAAAGGTAGTTTGAAATGAGATCTTCAAACGTCTCTATATTTGTTCGACCACAACAAGGAGACATCACTTGTACATTTTTTAAAAATAGCACTCCTGTGTTTAGACTCCTGAGAAAACTGCTACAAAACATAACAGCACTTATCTTAACTTCACAGCAGCACTACACAACCCATCAACATGCAAGCACTGACACTACCTCAAATGCTTTGGAGAATGGAGGCTCATTGACATATTAGCTGTGATCCATTTTCAATGCATCTTACTCAGGTTTGGTGCACATAAGCACAGGGGTGTTTGTGGTTGATTTGCAACAGTCTGGTGCAGTTGTGGCTTAGAGCATAGCATCACTCCAGGTAGAGACCAGATAGAAGAGATACCTACAGTTATCAGACTGATCTATGAGAAAAAGTAAGTAAGAAAAAACTGAGTAAAAGAATATCTTAGCAATTGACCTCAATTACAGAACTTATCTTTATTCACACTTTAATTCCATCAAGGCAATACTCGGTTGATACCTGTAAAATGAAGCCAATGATAAAGGTTATTAAAGGACCTGGATCAGGCCCAAAAACCTCTGATCTAGTCATCTGTAATTAGTGGTACTGTAACTCAGTAGTGGGCAACTGTGGTTCAGTTGGTAACGACAAAACATCAAAACCCTATAATAGCACCGGACCTGAACCTGTCTCTCCCTGATTCCTCTCATCAGACCTGAACCTGTCTCTCCCTGATTCCTCTCATCAGACCTGAACCTGTCTCTCCCTGATTCCTCTCATCAGACCTGAACCTGTCTCTCCCTGATTCCTCTCATCAGACCTGAACCTGTCTCTCTCTGATTCCTCTCACCGGACCTGTATTCCTTCTGCCCCGTCTCTGCCCGACTCCCCTCACCAATCCTGCCTGACCTGAATCTGCCTCTGCTCGTCTCATCAGCAGATCCTGTTCCTTTTCCCGTTTCCTCTCCCCTGCTCAGTCTATGTATTTGAACTCACTGTGTATGACCTGGATTGCCCCTGACCTTGGATGTTAGTCTATTGGATCTATTGTTGGAACTGCTTCTGTGCATGACCCTGGACTGTAGTAACCAAACTGTTCAATAACATCATCAATCTGTGTTAGTAGAGGCATGAGACGTTCCTCCCTCTCCTCATTTTAAGTGATGGCTGCTCAACTGGATCAGCTGTCAGTCGGCCCTCGGACTGTGTGTTTATGTTTTGAGTTTGTATTTTGTTCAGTTTGAGAAACATCTGCACATTTATTTAAAAACCCACATACTGTATTTTTACTGTGCTCAGATCAGTCAGATTACATGTATATGATGTATACTTACACACATGGACAAAATTGTTGGTACCCCTCTGCGTTTCTTTCATTAACAAAGGTCACTGAAATAACTTGAAACTGTCAAAAGAAATAATTTTTAAAAATTACAAAAAATTAACTCGTGAAAATCAAACATAGCCTTTGAGTTGTGGTTCACCAGAAGTTTTTAAAAAAACAAACTAATGAAACTGGCCTGCACAAAAATGATGGTACCCTTAGAAATTATGTAAAATAATTTGACCATAGGGACATGTTAAACTGACGTGTGTCCTGTACCCAGGAAGTGGCCATAAGAGGAAAATTGATGACAAATTGAAGAGACAGAAAATACAAACTGTAACTAAAGAACCCAGAAAAACTAAGTTGAAATAAAGGTGAAGGGGAAGTTCAGAGTCAGATCACACCATCAGTCGCCGTTTAAGCAAAAGTGGACTTAATAGAAGACGACTGAGGAGGACTCAGCTGATCAAAGCAAATCCTAAAAAAAATAAAAAATAGAAAACACACTGAGCCACCACAAAGCTTCTAGGAGAAGGTCCTTTGAATAGATCAGACAAAACTAGCTGAAGGCTCATTGACAGTTACAGAAATTATTTGATTCCTTCAAAAAGGTTGTACAACAAAATAAAAGTTCCATATTAAGTACCATAATTTTTGTCCAGGCCAGTTTCATTAGTTTGTTTTTTAAAATGATTCTGTTGAGCCACAACTCAAAGGCTAGGTCTGATTTTCATGAGTTAATTTTTAGTACATTTTAATTATTTACGTTTGTCAGTTTCAAGTTATTTCAGTGACATATGTGGGTTTTTCTTTTATTAAGAGAGGTACTAACAATTGTATCTACTTTTTCTAATGTCAGCAATGCTTTAAAGTATTGAATTAGCTATTCACAGTACTTGCATCTGCATTTCTTGGTATTTTGTTCAGATATTCAATATTCTGTAACCAAATCCAGGTCATGATTAGAATGTTTTATCTTTAAAATAGAATGAAAGAATGAAAATCTTTATTAAACTAAATGTTTTAGACAAATTTAAATTATGCATTATATCACATGTACCAGACTTGCAAGAATTGTCAGCCTAAATATAAATGACGGTGATGGTTAAAAATAAAAATAATAACAACAAAAACTAGGGATTCCTTAATTTTTTCTGTTATTAGTGGGAAAATACTAATATTCCCAATGGATGGTCTCGTTGTCTCCGTTATTGCCCCTCAAACATTTCTCACTGATCCTTACTCCCTAAATTAAGGAGACATGAGAGTCCTTCAACATGGTGGATCGTAATGACTTAATTTGCTGCTTCAGCAGAACATTTTTAACATTACAGCCTAATTTTCTCATTAGACAGTTCACATTTGATTAGACAAAACTCATGATGACAATTATTCTGGATAATTCTGCATAATGCTCAGGACTGTGTGTCTACAGTTCAGTGATACATTCGGTCTGTTGTCAGTCTGTCATCCCAGCTCTCACACTAAGATCAGTACCAGAAACCTGCTCATACAAACACTGCACACAGAGGAAGTAAACTGTGAATCACAGCTCAGCAGGCAACTGTCTGTCACCAGTGAGGAGCTCCACCACTAAAAGATAGTGATTCAATGAGCTGTACATGTACTGATACGTCTACATCAGTGAGCATCCTGTTAGTGGTAAATCAATTTCAAACAGTTGCTTTTCTCTTTATCATAGGTCACACGTTCAACGTCACATAACTACTCTGTCGTGAAAAGATGCCTGTAGAAAGGTGATACTTGCACAGCCTCATATAAAAAGCATTTACTCCGGTAAAGGCTGCACTTTTGTAAGTTATGACAGATCCAATTAAACCCACAGCATTTTAAGGTCCCATACATTTCCAGTGTGAAATGCAGTGTGAAGCTACTCAGTCTTGCAAACATTAACCCAGTAATTATCATTGGCCAGGTAAGAATTCAATTCAATTATTAAGTCATTTAATCAACTTCTATTAAGTGTAAGTTAGAACCATGCAAAGATAATGTGAACATACTAGAGCAGTTTAACATTTACACACAGCAACACAAAACTAACCTCAAATATCATTTAGATCTAGATTTAGACCTGTAGGTGTTAAAAAGATGGTGAACAGGACCTTCAACAACATATTTGTTGCATGCATTATATACATTATATATCAATTGAATATAACTAGTTACAAAGTGAGGTGTCTGAAACGTATTAATACTTCTGAAAGAAGAAAGACAGTGGATGGAATCACCTCAATTATCTTAAGTGTTAATTAAACATGATAATAACTTTGTCCTGATCTCACTGCAGCTAGTATTCTGCACCCATTTTCCTGAAAGCAGCTCTCTCACCAGTTTGAGCAAGCGGATAAAGAAAAGAAAGCCCGACCTCTTTACGTTGAGCCCACTGTCACTGGAGCACAGTTCATTTGCTAACATAGCAGAGGTGCAGTTCTACTAGTACACACAAAGATGAACTTTACCTTGCTGACTGCTTTACTTTGTACCTTCAGTAAGTATCCCAGCTGATTTTCTCCTCTTAAAATTTTAATTCTTGAACTGAACTCATTCATTATTAGCTATATATTCATTCATTCACAAGTTCATGAATACATTACTTGTTGTTTCAGGCTGGATCTCTGTTTCACTTTCGGACTTTCACACTGTGTCGGTCCAACATGGTGAAGAAGTCACACTGGCGTGTACCAACTTTTCCAGTTTTCCCTCTCACATACACTGGTTCAGACTGGGCAGTGGGACCAATGTCAGCTGCATCTCATCTATGTTCAGCTCTGATGCCAATACCACGCTCTGTGTTGGATTTCAAAATGGCAAATTCAGTATGACATCAAACACTGTTACCGTCTTTCTCAACATCAAACAAGTGGATTTCTCTGACTCTGGACTGTATTTCTGTGGATTTAACTCAAATGGAAACTCAGTGATTGTTCATGCAACATATTTAAACGTAACTCAAGGTAAGATTGTTGTAAATTACTGTGATTTGATGAGAAAGAAACAGAAAAGTTCCACATTTTGTTACAAAGTAAGGACTGATCTGATTTTAACCCACAAAAAAGTCTAAATTAATTATATTTCTTGTAGAAAAAGTTGGTGAAATACCAACTCTGACCACTGTTATCCTGGGAGGTGTGATTATTTTCCTCATTATATTCATCATTAGTCTGGTTATCAAAATCCTGAGACTCCATAAAGGTACTTACACTTTTTTCTAGTTGTAATTTGTAAGTTGCAATCAAAATGTTTACCATTGCTATTGCGTACCAATTTGTTTGTCAAACAGTATTGACAGCAATATTTTTAGTTGAATGATGTTTCTGTCGTTTAGATCCTGATCAGAGACAGAATCCACAACACAGTGAGGTAATCTAAACAAATGTTATCCTAAGATTTAAGTTAAGTCTATTTTTAAGCATGATCTGTTTTTAATCATTTATCAAACACTGTAAGTCTGTGAAAGTAGTGACTATTTAGTGAATATGTCCATTTTCAGACTCCGGGCTCCGATGCTCTGAACTATGCAGCAATAAGTTTCCAACCAAAGCCAACGGCGAACCGCAGGCCTGCATCACAGAGACAGCTGGAGGCAGATGTTGTGTACGCTGCCACCAGATAAACTCAGGAAGCTGTGGGGACTGCAGCTCAGAGTGAAAAGTTGCTTCATCATGTCTGTTTTTGGAGTTTTCTGTGTTTGGCGGATTGCAGGCATTTGTAATATATAAAACTTTATAATAAAGATTTACTTATGATTTATTTACTGCTACAATTTTATTTATTTACTGCTACAATTTTAAAATTTACTTTCCAGCCAAACTCCTCTTATTCTAATCTGAGAGCAAATCAAAATAAATTGCATTAGATGTAGGAGGTGCCAATACATATTGTTCAGACGCTGAGGTTAGATTGATGTCTGCAGCACAGTAACAGAAACTGAGCTACATATCCTGTGTTTGAAAGGAAGAGATAACACAGTGTGGTTTGAGGACACGTGAGGTAAAAAAGCACAAGTCCTGTTAGGTCAAAGGTTTCTTAAAATATATCTGCTCAAACTGTGATTAAAACAGTTTATTGGAAATATAAAGCAGCATCAACCTGTGTGAGTGTGATTTAATCTCCAGTGTGTCTGTATTTATAAGTCAAATATGTGAATGACAACAAGACATTCATCGCTCCTCTGCTGTCAGCCAGTCTTCCTGTAAATGGCAGCCATCACATCAGCCTACATGCATCAGCTGCCCAAACTTCATTTAACTTAACCCTGTAAGGCCTGATCATCAAATAATAATAGATTTCCAGCCAGAAATTCCATTTCAATTTGAGCCTTTGACAAAACATTCAAAATATATATATTCATAAGTATACACAAGCAAGGTGCTTGTCTGGATAAAAGGCAGTGGTTTCTATTCCAAATTGATTCAGTATGTGAAACAGCACATGCTGTATGTGTTGACCTGAATCCACAGCAAATTGCAGGAGGTCAAGAAAAAAAAAACATGTGGTGCAAACTTGCATAATATAAATGAGAAATATTCTGTTAGCTTGACAGATTTTTTCCTAGCCATTGTGTAAAATCAGAATTTAATTAAATAACAGAAATCTAATATGAGATCAAGGTGTCTTAGGCTTATTATCAGCTGATTAAGATCATCAGTGTATCAGCCACCTCATGATACCTACACCGCGCTGAAGAGGATTTCCCCCACCCATGTCACTATGCATAGATTAGCACATGGCGTAAAGGCACATTGAACGTTGGTGGCATATCACAGACTCTCAAAATGCCTATAGACATTGTATCTTAAGGTTTCTCTAATCAAATTATTTAGCACTAGTGGCATTTTCAGAAACATGTTGACAGTAGCTGACCTATCGTACATTAAGATACCTCTCTGGCAGCAATAGAAACACAACAATCAGTGGTGACGATGTGTATTTTAAACAACTGGTTAGCTGGTTTTTGGACGGCTTCAACAGCACCTGTCCAAAATAAGATATGCTGGTATAGTGTAGTTATGAAAGACTGTAGCACAGTCAGAACAGCTAGCTGCTCTAAACAAGGTGGGAAGATTATTACAGAAGATTGTGATTGTTGTTGTTGAATTTAACAGTTTATGACTTTTACCAGGCAAAAAGTCATAATTACTGGCTAATGGAAGTCCTGGCCTGGAAGACAAATGAGCCGCCTCAATAGCTGCAGATCTTTCATTTCAACTGAATAATTGCTGCTCTTTGTAATCACATTCAGATTGTATAATGGTTTTCTATTACCTGATGTCACAATGTTTTACATTACTGCATTATACCAGTCATGATTACAAATGACCTACAAGCAGAACGTCAGCACAGTTAAATGTAAAAACTATTTGTAACATTCAGACAAGAGTAAAGTATGAGACCAAAAGCCACATTAAAAACAATGAGCAGCCCACACAACCAATCTACAGTAAATCAGCTGTGTGCTCATGTATCATCTGTCTAATAAAGTTTTAGTAGAAAGAAGGTATTTGTGTTATTTAATGTTTGTTCATTTGCTATTTGTTGAAATGTACATGTTCTTCTTTCAAATTAATTAATTAATGCCCCTGTAATCTGAATAAACACAAAGTGTGTTTACACTGTTAATAATACTAATAATACTTAAAGGAAGTCAGTTTGTAGACAGGTAAGTTACAAAAGGCAGTTTTCCTGCTTTTTATTAGTTGTAATGTGACAAAATAAAACCACATAAGTGAAGTAACTGATGCATAAATTGATGTGAGGTGTTAGTAGTAGTTAGTTAGTAGTAACGTCCCTGTTGATGGAGGAGCGTTTGTTTCTGTAACTTACTTCTTGAAGCTGTAGAATCTGCATCACATCTTCTCCTGTGAGGCTCACGTCCTCCACCACAGAGACTCCAAACACTGTTTGACCGTGGTCCAGCTTTCTTTACTTCTTCATCTCTCAACTCTAAAGTCCATTTGTCTCTGTAACGTTACTTTTTCTGTAGCGACTTAAGCTAGTTTTTAAATGAGCTCAGCAGCTAATAATATTAGCCACACTGAAAAGAACTGAACTGAAAACGTGTTTTCCCTCCTGCTTGTTTCATTTAAATTGTTTTTTATTATTTTTTCTCAGTTTAATCTAATGTAGCAGCAGTAGATGTTGTTCACTCTGTTCACTAATCGAGGCCTGAAGACCTCACCTGGTCTCACCTGAGTGACGTACACTCCACGTCCACAGGGGGCGCTCCTCGTTAGAAATACAAATGGAGCTTATTCAAATGATTCATAAGTGAGTTTGTGAAAACAAATACTCATGATCCCACTACCCGCTCACTGTCAGACACATGTTTTCAGGAGATGCATCAGTGTCTTTATAGTCATGAAAAGCTTCCTGCAGCTGTGGGACATGTTTGCTCAGACTGATACAACAGCTTCAGGCTCCCACACGTCTCACACCTGCACATTTACAACCGATCACAGCAGCAGCAGCAGCAGCTCCATCTATCTACTGTCTCACTCTGGGTCAGTGTTTAACCTTCATCTTGTTCAATGATTTTACATATTATATTTAATAATTATAATAATAATAATTTTCTTTGTCTTTGTGTGTGTCATACTTATGACTGGTGTTTGACAGAGGACGGACATTACACTTGGTTTGAGGACAGTTCAGTTCAGGTCAGTCAGGATACAAATTTGACAAACTGTCAGAAACACATGATCTGTAATATTACAGTATGTACTCACTGTTCGATCTCTGTTTCTCTTATGAAACCACTGGGTGCACCTGAAATCACTGTATTGTAGGAGCAGCTCAGTGCGTCTTGCACTGCGCTGCAGAGACGTGTTTGCAGCTGCTTGGTCAACCCTGTCTCCTAAAATGTTTTTTATATGTAGTACAACCACACCGCAACCACACACTGCTATAAATAATTTAGTAGGAAACCCAAAGAGGAAATGTGTACTGTGAGTTGGCTAACATGAATGGCAAGTTGTGTTTTTTATGGCCCCGGGTTAAAGTCAAAAATAAGATTGTTACCTGGCAAACCTTAAAACATACATACATCTGTACAGAACAAAATCACCATCTTTCTTAAGACCCCAGCCATCGATAAACTAGCACATACTGAGCATTCATCGTCTGCGTGAGAGGAACTAGCTCTCCTCTTGTTGCAGACAACCATGTCATATTTACCTAAATGGTTTTGCAGATGCGTAGCATAACGAAGCAGGGAGGAGAGAAGGTTGGGTCGAGCAGAGTGGATTAATTTTTCGGTTTCATGCTCATCATTGTTGTGGCTGTAAGAACCGTTAAGACTGGGATTTGACTGTAGGGCAACAGCGATTATAGTGATTAAGTGTGACACATTCAGCTGGAGAATGCTAATCATTTTAGAATTTGTTGTCCCTTAAAAACTTTTCTTTAGCTAATTTGTAAGGATTCTCTAATAGAGATAGAAGATTAGAGATTACCTGTGTTATGCAGGTAGATTTCTCTGCCATGTACATACACAATCAGGTTTACAATCAGCTTTTTAAAAGAGTCTCCATACAGTGAACTGTAACTGTAACTGTAACAATGTAAAGAAATCACATTATATCACCTAAGGTATGAATATGGAAAGTACAGGTGGATTTCCAGTAACCAGGTTTCATGTACATGTAAACTCCCTGATTACTAAAAGAAACCTGGGTTCTCTGAATACCCTGGTTACTTGATAACACAATGACTAATGCAAATGTACATGAAAACACATACATCACATAACAAATAGAGAAAACACCTGTCCATGATGCATGATTCTCTTCTCTTTCACTTGGTTTTTCACTTTGTCATAAGAAACATCTGAATCAAGAGGACTAAAAAGAATGACTTCATATGCCATCATTTGTCATGTCCACGTTCAGCAGCCCTTTCCTTCTATTCCTCGTTCTCCTTGTCTCTTTTTCAGTAGGCTGCCACGACTAAAAGCACCTGGTCATGTTCAGATAAAAACTGTGGTCGTGGTGGATGGTGTGAGTGCTGATTTCCAGTGTGAGGTGGTAGTCAGGCCACTGGTTCTGTGCTGACCTCTAGTGTCTGCTCTTTAAAATGAACACCGGCACCATGAAGAGCACTAACTGCGTGAGCGGCACGTGAGAATGACTTTATTTTGGATGAGTGTACAGCTGAGCGTATGTGTACTGCATAAGTAGAGTTAAGGGAAGTACCACTGACAATTCTCTGTGTTAAAATAAACTGTTGGACAAACTGTGTCCACTGCTTCCTGACAACATAACTTACATAGTATGAGTTTGAGTAGGGTTATGGTTTCTCTGACACCTTCTCATGGACAGACAGCTGTATTTAAGTCACCAAGAGTTCAGGTTCAGCTTCTTTTCCATGGACATTTCGACATGTGGCCAGGAATCTGACCACCAACTGTGGGTTTTCGTAAGTAACTGCCCTACCAACTGATCCACAGTCACCCCAATAACTCATTTAATCATTTGTTGTATCACTTAAAAAGTTTTCTACAATACCAAAGGAATACAATGTACTGAGAGCAATGACAATAAGTGACACAATAACACACTAAATGTCATGTCTGATGATACACAAAGCCAAAGTCAAGCTTAATCATCCTGATGGAAACAACAAGCTACACTGACTTGATGTATATATGTAGATTTGTTATTTTAAATTGGATTTTAAAACAAATCCCTGATTGAGCTACTGATCAATGAAGAGGTAAACGTGTTCAACACTCAACCTGCCTGTACGAAGAGCTCAGAGATATGAAGTTTCATTACAGAAACGACCACTCACAAAATAAGGACCGTCACCTTTACTTCTCTGCAGCAAGTACTGATTGAATATTCACTGCTGATTATTGATTTCAAGGTTTGTCTGATCATCTATGGAGCTTGGTGAAGACGTCACACTGCAGTGCTCCAACACTTACACAAGTCCAACTCACACGTTCTGGTCCAGACTCATGGAAAAAAACAAAGA
Organism: Anabas testudineus; assembly: GCF_900324465.2. NCBI lineage: Eukaryota > Metazoa > Chordata > Actinopteri > Anabantiformes > Anabantidae > Anabas > Anabas testudineus. The sequence goes on from NC_046627.1 coordinate 27,211,682, forward strand.
GAGCTGTGTCTCCTCTATGTATTAGTTTAGAAGAGCTTTTCATTGATTATACCTCCAATTTCAGACTTATCACTACCAAAGGAGGAAGAAAAGGGAGAAGATGAAGAGCAGCACCATGGAACAGGCAGTAAGCAGAGATGGAAGATAGCTAGAAAATTGTGATGATTACAACAACACTTCATCAGTAGGGTAAAACTAACCTGTCTCACGTTCCCTATTAATAATAATAATAATAATGAATACTTTATTGATCCCCTTGGGGAAATTGTGGGTGGACAGCTGCTAGACGGTATGTCAGCGCTACACTACGGGGTTTTGGTGTCTTGTCCAAGGACACCTCAGCAAGTAGCCAGGAGGAACCGGGAATCGAACCACTCACCCTGGGGTTCGTAGGTGACTGCTCTACCCCCTGAGCTACTGCCGCCCCAATCCAACACTTGGTGAATTCTGCTTCACAATGATAGGAAGAGCCTTAATTAATAATAATCAGCAAGAAACATAATTATAGTTTTGTGATCTTGATGGTAATTGATTACATGACATATATAATGTCATTACAGTGTATAAAAAACGTTTTATAACAAGAGATCAGTGTGAAAAGTGAGTAGGAAGTCAATCTGTGAGAAAGTTAAAATAAGCACTGTGTGCTCTAGTTAGTGGTTAAGGAAGTGAAAGTTGATGGAAAGTACCAGGATGACTGGGTGAACAGATGGCCAGGAGAAAAAGGTACCTGAATTAAAACAGAATTTAAAGTGGGAAAATCAAGTCACGACAAGGGCAGGATGATCTAAAGTGTCACGTGTACTGTAGCTACAGGCCACACTCCAATCGGATCATCTGATTCCACCGAGTCAGCATGGTAACTGACCAACTCACACGATGGAAGTACACAGTTGGGTAATCAAAACTATCGAGAGCACATTACCTAATGCAGTGAACCCTGTATATAAACCCTGGGTTTTTGCTGGTTTGGGGGGATTCTTGAGTTGCTTGGGGAAACACTGAGATCAAGGCCAGGCTGCTGAATGCAGCTAGACCATCGGCCTTGAGATGACACTTCAACAATCAAACCCAACTTCAACCAGAGACGTCCAACCATCAAATTTTGGACGTTGCTGCTCTTCAACCAGCCTCATTCATCAGCAGTCAAGGAGGTTGTGAGTACAATGATAGTTATGGTAGGACAGAATTGTAGGTTTTATCATGTGAATCACTTTTATTGTTTGCTGATAGTTTCTCCATAAAGTACAGCATCTGCACTCAAAGCAGAAGTTTACTTGCTTTGATTGTCTCTCTTTGTTGGTAAAACAAATGGATCGTGTGTGACTAAGTCAAGATCATATGATGAAGGCTCTAGTTGGATTAGTCTAGAGACTCTAGAATCTAAACTAATATCCCCATGAGCAGTAAGCGTTTACTTGCAGGTCAATCTCTTCACCTCAGTCTAACATAGGAACCTGTACATACCCTATGAGCCACTAGGTTCAGGTTGTTTATGCCCTCGGCCTGTCATACTCGAAATCAGCTCACACCTGCTGACCAGCAAATGTACTTTTATTTCTACTTTGTTTCTTTAGATCAATAATCAACTTCAAACAGAAGTTATTACAAATAGCTGTTGCAGCTGCCAAAGACTAGACATACAAAGTTAGATCACCACATGTGATTTAGTGTAGTACACGTTTGACCTAGAGGAAGCTTAATCTGCATCCTAACCACAAACAACAAAGAGTCTAAAGTTACTCATCACAGAAATAGAAATTCTGTTCAAGTAACTTTTAAACAGTGCAACAAACAGCAGGTTCCCCACCTCCTCTAGGTTAGTATAGAGCTGTTACACTGATCATAAGCACAATGTGGATGATAAATAATAAAACCACCAGGTGGATTCAATGTTGTGTCTGATCTGTGCATTTACAACATGTATGACAACATCAGCAGTGACAAAACTATTTTAATGTTAATACTGTGGCGTTCTGTATGTGAGTGATTGTAATAGCTGCTCATGTGATCAGTGTAAAGCTCAAGACATAAAACTCGAGCCCGCCTCTTGAAATTCACACTCTGGCATATATTAGTACGAAGTCATTACAGGTACATGATCATATGCACAATGAGCAACTTTATCTTTACAACAGTTCTACTTCTCAGCAGTCTCAGTAAGTATTAGTATTAATTAACTTCCACTGCAGCTATTCCTACACAGAGCGTGCTAATTGAGTGTTGTGTGTAACGTCGTGTCTGTTTCAGCTTGGATCTCTGTGTCAGTTGCTGAGTTTCACACTGTGGAGGTTCAGCCTGGTCAACAAGTCTCACTGCTGTGCTCCAACTACAGCAGTTCTCCTACTATGATAATGTGGTTCAGAGTGATCAGGAGACTGAAGCCTCACTGTGTTTCTTCTATATTCAAACCCTCTGAACCTGCTTCATTCTGTGATGGTTTTCAAAACGGCAAATTTGAAACAACATCCAACATGTCTACTGTCTTTCTCAAAATCAAAAGAGTGGATTTATCAGACTCTGGACTCTATTTCTGTGGATATTACATAAGCAATTACCCAATTATCATCCATGCAACATATTTGGATGTTCAAGGTAAGATGTTTTCTTTCTCTGTCTATAGTTTGATGGTCTCTAAGTCAATTAATCAGATAATATCAAATATAATCCAAATCCAAATTATCCAAATATTTTTTCTGCCAATGTGCAATGTTTAAATAATTACCAGATCTCAGGCAACTAGAAGAATAAAATGTGCAAATTCTAATTCAACAATCTTTCTTGTAGAAAAGTTTGATGGAGGTGTAAAGCTGTTGATTGTGCTCGTTCTGACTATTTTCCTGGTTATGGTCAACGTTGGTCTGGTTGTCAAAATCCAAATGCTTCAGAAAGGTACCTTTACTGTACATTTCCACATATTTTCTTGCTAAATAATGTAAAACTAATCCACAACTTCTGTTTTTATCATTTAGCTAACGCTCAAGAACAGGATCCACCACAGACAGAGGTGATGATTATTAAAGTTGCACTTATCAGCAGTCATCATCTGTCAGTTTATGACACATGTCTTTTTTTATCATCTCAGCTGTGTAGAATGACTTTTCACCCAAACACAAAAGGAAACCTCAGACGTGCACCAGAGAGAGAGCTGGAGACACATATTGTGTACACTGGAACTGCAAATCAGCGTTAACTGTACTTACCTTCAGCTGTTACCTTGATTTGATAATGTCGCTTCTGCATTGTCCAAAAGAATATAAGAAATATAAAAAATAAAATATGATATCTGAATTTATGATCTTCATTGTTTGTTTACTTTTTTCTTCGTCTTATTTCTTCTGTATGACAAATAGTCAAAGGACAAAAGAAAGAGGATGAAGTACTTGATGCCAGGTGAGGAACAGATGGCGTCAAATTCAGGGTTCAGTCCAGTTTACAGGTTACCATAAAATATAACTACTGTTATTATTTCTGCATCTTCAGTGGCAGCTGATGATGAAGATGCAAAATAATAATGCAGAAGTGAATTATTATTATTATTATTAGTAGTAGTAGTAGTAGTAGTAGTAGTAGTAGTAGTATATGGCATTCAGGCTATGATGGATCGCTGAAGTATCACATATTCTCGCCCAGACTCATTGACAGAACGGGCATTAGCTGTATCAGTTTTACAGTCAACATCACTGTGATGAATTTCAGAACAACAAATATCAAATGACATTCAGCAACATCTCCACAATCTCTCACAATCAAACATGTGGTTGTTTTTGAATCATGGTGGACTTTATCCACAGACAGAGAAACAATATACTCAGTAGTAGTAGAGTAAAATGTTCTAGGTAAGAATGAGACTTAATGTATTTTTCACTTACTTATGAGTAAAAACTAACATTAAATGAATCTCATATATACTTTGACTTGACTTGTGCGCACAGGTGGGAATAAAAAGAGAGCTGGGGAGGGGCAGCTGAGGGCTGTTGCACTGAACCAAAATAAGTGATTCTGCTGAGATTTAGTTCACTTTCCTCCACTGTCGCCTTTCGAAGTCCATGACCTGCTGCTTTCTCTTGTTCACTTCAATCTTATTTAAATGAATATCTCCTAAGCAGTAAAAGTATACTTCCAGCTTGCAACCACCACAACTGTTAGTAATAGAGAAGAACTGCTGTTGACCAGTGTGGCTCCGTTGGTATCTGTAGTTTCAGGTTTATGCAGGTAGAGAAACATTGGGATGAAGGCATCGGACAGCTGGATCAATCTCTTCACCTCAGCCTAACATGGGAACTTGTACTGTTCAACCTCAGGCAGACTATTTCAGACCACTTTAACGTGAGGGCTGGACTGGACTCCTGTACTGCAGTGCCAGGCTAACAAGCTAAATGAGGGGATTCTCTGTATACACAGCAACGGGCAAAATCAGTGACACCTCTTGGTTCTGTCTTTTTAAGTCCCCTAAACACACTGAAAATGTCATTAACTCTGATGCATCTGTAAGTGGATGCCCAGATGATGGCAATCTGCCCCCTGGAGTCTAGCTACCCTATGAGCCACTAGGTTCAGGTTGTTTATGCCTCCGGCCTGCCATACTCGATATCCGCTTATACCTGGTGACCGACGAATGTACTTTTTTTCCTGTCTTTGTTTCTGTAGGTCAATGATCAACTTCAAACAGAACTTATTACAAATGAAACATAGCGTTTGAGGAGCCTGTGCTGCAGCTCTGCAGCTGCTGAAGACCAGACATACATAGTTAGATCACCACATGTGATTAGGTATAGTACACGTCTGAACTAGAGGAAGCTTAATCTGCATCCTAACCACAAACAACAAAGAGTCTAAAGTTACTCATCTCAACAACAGAAATTCTGTTCAAGTAACTTTTAACAGGTGCCCTACCTCCCCTAGAGGAGCTTAGGTTAGTGTACTGTAGAGCTGTTACACTGATCATAAGCACAATGTGGATGATAAATGATGAAATCACCAGGTGGATTCAATGTTGTGACTGATCTGTGCATTTACAACATGTATGACAACATCAGCAGTGACAAAACTATTTTAATGTTAATACTGTGGCGTTCTGTATGTGAGTGATTGTAATAGCTGCTCATGTGATCAGTGTAAAGCTCAAGACATAAAACTCGAGCCCGCCTCTTGAAATTCACACTCTGGCATATATTAGTACGAAGTCATTACAGGTACATGATCATATGCACAATGAGCAACTTTATCTTTACAACAGTTCTACTTCTCAGCAGTCTCAGTAAGTATTAGTATTAATTAACTTCCACTGCAGCTATTCCTACACAGAGCGTGCTAATTGAGTGTTGTGTGTAACGTCGTGTCTGTTTCAGCTTGGATCTCTGTGTCGGTTGCTGAGTTTCACACTGTGGAGGTTCAGCCTGGTCAACAAGTCTCACTGCTGTGCTCCAACTACAGCAGTTCTCCTGCTATGATAATGTGGTTCAGAGTGATCAGGAGACTGAAGCCTCACTGTGTTTCTTCTATATTCAAACCCTCTGAACCTGCTTCATTCTGTGATGGTTTTCAAAACGGCAAATTTGAAACAACATCCAACATGTCTACTGTCTTTCTCAAAATCAAAAGAGTGGATTTATCAGACTCTGGACTCTATTTCTGTGGATATTACATAATCAATAACCCAGTTATTGTCCATGCAACATATTTGGATGTTCAAGGTAAGATGTTTTCTTTTCTGTCTATAGTTCGATGGTCTCTAAGTTATAAATCAGATAATATCACTTATCCAAATATTTTTTCTGCCCCATGTTAAAGATTTCCAGTGTGCAATGTTTAAATAATTACCAGATCTCAGGCAACAAGAAGAATACAATTTTAATTGAACAATCTTTCTTGTAGACAGGTTTGATGGAATTACACAGCTGTTGATTGTGATCCTCAGTGGTCTGACTGTTTTCCTCGTTGTGGTCATCGTTGGTCTGATTGTCAAAATCAAAAAGCTTCAGAGAGGTACCTTTACTGTTTATTGTACATTTTCACATAGTTTGTTGCTAAATGATGTAAAACTAATCCACAACTTCTGTTTTTATCATTTAGCTTAAGAACAGGATCCACCACAGACAGAGATGACGATTATTAAAGTTGCACATTTCAGCAGTCATCATCTGTCAGTTTGACATGTTTTTGTTTTTATCATCTCAGATATGTAGGGTGACTGCACCAGAGAGAGAGCTGGAGACACATATTGTGTACACTGGAACTGCAACTCAGCGTTGTTAACTGTACTTACCTTCAGCTGTTACCTTGCTGTAATAACGTCACTTCTACATTGTCCAAAAGAATATAAGAAATATAAAAATATAAAATGTGATATTTATGATCTTCACTGTTTTTTTTTTTTTTTCTTCATGTTATTTCTTCTGTATGACAAATAGTCAAAGGACAAAAGAAAAAGGATGAGGTACTTGATGCCAGATGAGGAACAGATGCCGTCAAATTCAGGATAAGTTCAGTCTATTTTACAGGTTACTATAAAATATAACTACTGTTATTATTTCTGCATCTTCACTGGCAGCTGATGATGAAGATGCAAAATAATAATGCAGAAGTGAATTATTATTAGTAGTAGTAGTAGTAGTAGTAGTAGTAGTAGTAGTAGTATATGGCATTCAGGCTATGATGGATCGCTGAAGTATCACATATTCTCGCCCAGACTCATTGACAGAACGGGCATTAGCTGTATCAGTTTTACAGTCAACATCACTGTGATGAATTTCAGAACAACAAATATCAAATGACATTCAGCAACATCTCCACAATCTCTCACAATCAAACATGTGGTTGTTTTTGACCAAGGACTGTATCATGGTGGAATTTACCCATAGACAGAGAAACAATATACTTAGTAGTAGTAGAGTAAAATGTTAAAGGTAAGAATGAGACTTACTCACTTACTTATGAGAGCAACAACAAATGAATCTCATATATACTGTGACTTGACTTGTGCGCACAGGCATGACTGGAGGCAAGGTGTGAACAAAAAGAGAGCTGGGGAGGGGCAGCTGAGGGCTGTTGCACTGAACGAAAATAAGTGATTCTGTTGAGATTTAGTTCAGTTTCCTCCACTGTCGCCTTTCGAGGTCCATGACCTGCTGCTTTCTCTTGTTCACTTCAATCTTAGGCAATGTCTCGCTGTGCCAGAGTCAGTGACTGTCCCTCCCTGGGGTAATGTATTGGGTTAGTGCTACTTGCCAGCTACATGAGCCTTTTTTTAACTCCTAAATGTCAGTGAAATATGTGAGCAGAGACCTTTTCTATTCACCTAATTTGGACATTGTTAACAATTAAGTCACAAATGCAATGTACAAAAGTTCCTGGTACTTAATCTCATTGTCAGGTCCTGTTTTGGTTTCTTCTTTAAAAATAAAGACGACTCCTCTCTCAGAACAAAATAACAAGACAACAATCAAATGTGGACTTTAAATATCAGATCTCTCTCGTCTAAATCCCTGTTAGTGAATGATTTGATAATTGACCATCAAATAGACTTATTCTGTCTTACTGAAACCTGGCTGCAGCAGGATGAATATGTCTCTCTGAATGAGTCGACCCCCTCAAGTCATGTTCAGCGATCTTCCACTCAAGTTTATTAATCAACCCCAGACATAAAGATAGTTTTAATTCATTTGAGAGCCTCACTCTTAGCCTCTCTGATCCTAACTGGAAAAATCAAAAACCAGTCCTGTTTGTTTTTGTGTACCGTCCTCCTGTCCCTTACTCTGAGTTTTTAACTGAATTCTCAGAGTTTCTATCTGATTTAGTTCTTAGTGCAGATAAAGTCGTTATAGTGGGTGACTTTAATATCCATGTAGATGTTGATGATAACTGTCAGAGGAAGTTAACTCCATGGTACAATTCACAAATCCGTAGCTTAAAGCAGAAATCACGTAAGCTGGAAAGGAGGTGGTGTTCCACCAATTTAGCTGAATCTTGCCTGGAAAGATAGTTTAATAATATATAAAAAATCCCTCTGTAAAGCTAGAACTTCATATTACTCCTCATTAATAGAGGCAAATAAGAACAACCCTAGGTTTCTTTTCAGCACTGTAGCCAGGCTGACAAAGAGCCATAGCTCTGTTGAGCCTAGTATTCCCTCAACTCTCAGCAGCAACGACTTCATGAATTTCTTTACAAATAAAATCATAACTATTAGAGAAAAAATTGATCAGATCATCCCTGCATATAGCATGGATTATACAACAACTCTAGATCCATGCTCGTACTTAGACTGCTTCCTCCCCGTAGATCATTCTGAATTAATTTCAGTAATTAATTCCTCTAAACCATCAACATGTCTCTTAGATCCCATCCCGACTAGACTCCTCAAAGATGTCTTACCTTTGATCAGCACGTCCATATTAGATCAGATCAATCTGTCTTTACAAATAGGCTACGTACCACAGGCTTTTAAGGTTGCTGTAGTCAAGCCCCTGCTCAAAAAGCCTACTCTGGACTCAGGGGTCTTAGCGAATTATAGACCAATATCCAATCTGCTCTTTATCTCTAAAATTCTTGAAAAGATCGTTTCTAAGCAATTGTACGACCACCTGCTCAGTAATAACTTGTATGAAGATTAGATTTAGAGTACATCATAGTACAGAAACAGCACTGGTAAAGGTCACTAATGATCTTCTATTAGCATCAGACAATGGTCTACTCTCTATACTCATCTTGTTAGATCTTAGTGCTGCATTCGACACTATAGATCACAACATTTTATTACACAGACTGGAACATGTCATTGGGATCGGGAACAACACTAGAGTGGTTTAAATCGTATCTATCAGACAGATTTCAGTTTGTACATGTTAATGATGAGTCTTCCATGCACAGCAAAGTCAGCTATGGAGTTCCACAGGGTTATGTGCTTGGACCGATTCTTTTCACTTTATATATGTCCCCTTTAGGCAATATTATTAGGAAACACTCTATAAATTTCCATTGTTATGCAGATGATACCCAGCTATATTTATCTATGAAACCAGGAGAAACTAATCAATTAGTCAAACTTCAGGAATGCTTAAAAGACATAAAGGCCTGGATGTCCTCCAATTTCCTTCTCCTAAATCCAGACAAGACAGAGGTTATACTGTTTGGACCTAAAAATCTCAGAGACACTACGTCTAACCACGTTCTCACCATTGATGACTTAGTACTGGCCTCAAGTAATACTGTAAGACATCTCGGAGTTATCTTTGATCAGGATATCTCCTTCACTTCATACATCAAAGAAATCTCTAGAACTGCCTTTTTTCACCTAAGAAACATTGCTAAAATTAGGAGCATCCTGTCTCAAAGTGATGCTGAAAAACTAGTCCATGCAGTTGTTAGTCTTTAAAATTCTTCTCCTAACTTATAAATCCATTAATAATCAGGCTCCATCTTATCTTAAAGACCTCATAGTTCCTTATCTTCCAAGCAGAACTCTCCGTTCTCAGACTGCAGGTTTACTTGTGGTTCCTAGAGTTTCCAAATGTAGAATGGGAGGCAGAGCCTTTAGCTACCAAGCCCCTCTCCTGTGGAACCAGCTCCCAGTTCAGGTTCGGGAGGCAGACACCCTCTCCACATTTAAGACTCTTTTTTTATAAAGCTTATAGTTAGAGATGGATCAGGTGACTCTGAACCATCTCTTAGTTATGCTGATATAGGTTAGTCTGCTGGGGGACCTCTACTGATAAACTGAGCTCCTCTCCTCTCTCCTTTCTCCTCTATCCATTCTAATTCTACCATTGCATGTCATTAACGTTGTGTCTTCTCTCTCTTTTAGTTGTGTTTCCTCCTCTCTGTCTCCCTCTCTCTGTACTTTTCTGCAGGTATCCTCGGCCTGGAGCTGTACATCTACAGAATCCAGTTCATCTGCCCAATGTTCTTGATGCTTGTTGTTGTTTTTGTTGCCTGCTGTTGTTTTCTCTCTTCTCTCTCCACTCACCCCAACCGGTCGAGGCAGATGGCCGCCCACTATGAGCCTGGTTCTGCTGGAGGTTTCTTCCTCTAAAGGGAGTTTTTCCTCTCCACTGTTGCCTAAAGCTTGCTCAAATGGGATTGTTGGGTTTTCTCTTTAATTTTTTGTATAAATATTTTCTGTAAGGTCTTAAACCTTACACTGTAAAGTGCCTTGAGATAACTTCTGTTGTAAATTGGTGCTATACAAATAAAATTGAATTGAATTGAATTGAATTCTTTGTTCTTTATGAAGGATTAATAGATAAGATATATAACAAAGATTAGATCAATCAAATACATGGATCAAATGATCACATTACAGATTAAATATAGCTCAATTAATTCATATTTAGTATTACTTTATCATTTCTAAATCATCTGGTTTTGGTTGTGAGGTTCAGTAAGACAAGTGGAGACTGGTGGTATGTATATCTATAGATGATGGTCTGCAACCATGTAGAACAGAGTGGCACACATCACTAGTTGACAGGAAGAGGCAACACAGTGTGGTCTGAGCACAGCTCAGGTCAGCAAAAGGTCAGCTTCCATATTTAAGCTGATTTGCTGAAATATTATTCAAAATGAAACCAAAAAATCACCAGTAAGTGGGTTTGAATACAAACAAACTTCACGACTGTTGAGATCACTGTGAATGTGGTTTTGTTCAGACAGCTCTGACAGTTCGCAGCCAGTAGAGTAACTTGTGAAGATTGTAGATGTAAGCTTCATTTTTAAAGTTAATAGAAAGAGTTTCATCTTTTTTCTGTCTTAATAAATTATAGAAGTCATGCATGCAACCGGGAAATAGGGCCCAACATTCAGAACAGGTAAGTACAAACGGAAGGTAACAGGTGACATCAAGGTGAGTATTAAAAATAAACACAATCCAAAAGATGATCTGGATGTTATGGATCTGTCGCTCTTGGTTAAGCCTTTGACCCTCGCATTAAAGTCACAGAGACAGTAAAATAAAATAATCAATACATGTAACGTTTTTTAAACTGTGAAGTTGTGTGGAAGAATTTCCCAAATCCCCATAGATTCCATTATGAGTGAGTTAGTCAAATAATATTTCTCCTGCCAAATTGGCAGCATTTTCATTATCTTTTTCATTTTTATTACGTATGAGAGTGGAAAGGGGGAATGGGTCATAACTGGCGAAGGGATGGTGGATCAGGAAGTGGGGGAGCTGCAGGATCAAAGACACAATGTGGTGAGCGTATGGACGCTCAGAAAAGACAAAATACAGCATGAGAAAATATGGAAGAGACTAAAAGAAGGTAGTTGGTACCTATGTTTGTTGTTATTGTCCCAGTCATTTAGAGGGTTGTTTCTGTGTGTTATCCTTGTGATAGACTGCCATCCCTCTCCAGGGTGTACCCTGGTTCTGGCACAATGACAGCTGAAAAATGCTCCAGCACTCCCACAACCTTCACGAGGACATGTGTTTGGGATAATGAATGGATTTGGAGGGTGATATGGTCGTGGACAAGGTGCCCCCCCCTCCACATTACGCGTTAGTTTTTTCAAAGTATCAGAGAAGGATCCTGCTACTGGTGAAATGTCTGCTTGGTGTACAGCCACTGATGCCATATCCAGTGCTTGATGGCTTGTATAATCTTACCCCTTCCCACCAATCAATCAACTAACTTTGACAGTTTTTTTAACATTTGTTTTATTTGTTTTTGTTTGTAGTAGTTTCATAAAAATGTGCAGACTTTTGCAAACAAAAGAAATGTTAGAGCAATGTTGTAGAAATGTTGTAGAAATGTTGTGCTGCAGCACAGACGAAGACCAGACATAAAGTTACATTATGTCATGTGGATATAGTTTGCTGCATGTTTTAACTACAGGAAGTTCATCCTGCAGTTCTCTGTCGCCTGTAACCACAAACAAGAAAGGGTATCACGTTGTTCACAAGAGCGATGAAAGTTCTACTTTAGTAACTTTACTAAGTGGAAAGACATTATTGCACATGAGCAATGACTGTGATAAAGAAAACATGCCCCACCTCTTACTAGTCCCCTACAGGAGCTGCAGTAATACAATCATACGCACAATGAGGAACTTTATCTTTACAACAGTTCTACTTCTCTGCAGTCACAGTAAGTATTAGTATTAATTATCTTCCACTGCAGCTATTCCTACACAGAGCGTGCTAATTGAGTGTTGTGTGTAACGTTATGTCTGTTTCAGCTTGGATCTCTGTGTCAGTTGCTGAGTTTCACACTGTGGAGGTTCAGCCTGGTCAACAAGTCTCACTGCTGTGCTCCAACTACAGCAGTTCTCCTACTATGATAATGTGGTTCAGAGTGATCAGGAGACTGAAGCCTCACTGTGTTTCTTCTATATTCAAACCCTCTGAACCTGCTTCATTCTGTGATGGTTTTCAAAACGGCAACTTTGAAACAACATCCAACATGTCTACTGTCTTTCTCAAAATCAAAAGAGTGGATTTATCAGACTCTGGACTTTATTTCTGTGGATATTACATAATCAATAGCCCAGTTATTGTGCATGCAACATATTTGGATGTTCAAGGTAAGATTGTTTTCTTTCTCTGTCTATAATTTGATGGTTTCTAATTAAAAATGTCAACAGCTAATCTACTTTTGTTTCTTTCCACTACAGCTTCTGTTTTGCATAGTGTGTTAGTTTGTGTGTCATATTAATCAAATCTCAGGCAACTAAAAGAATAAAATGTGCAAACTTTAATTCAACAATCTTTCTTGTAGACATGTTTGATGGAGGTGTAAAGCTGTTGATTGTGCTCGTTCTGACCGTTTTCCTTGTTATGGTCATCATTGGTCTAGTTGTCAAAATCAAAAGGCTTCAGAAAGGTACCTTTACTGTTTTATTCTACATTTTCACAAAAATAATTTTAATATATTTTAAAATAATTTTTCGTACATGACTCAACCAAGCCACGATTTCTGTCTTTCGTATTTAGCTCACACAGAAGAACAGACCCCACAACGGACGGAGGTGACATTTTATATATTTATTTTTATATTCATGTCATCTACCAGTTACTAATGTTGTCTTTTACTATTTGAGATGAGTGACTGAAAACGTTTTTTTACAGAGTCAGGCTTCAGATGACCTTAACTATGCAGAAGTGACTTTCCGTCGAAATGAAAACAGAAACCTCAGACCTGCATCAGAGGAAAATTAACCAGTGGTGTGTGGTTGGTGGATGTGCAGAGTCACTGCTTCAAACCACTGTCACAGTGTCACAATTGCACATCACATACTGTATGACACATGCAACTATTTTGTGCATGTGTCCTTTTTTTCCTAATGTCATAGTTTCTTTGGCCTCCTATCTCAATTAACAGGCACAAAAAAATCTTTTTTTTTCCATAGAGAATGATCCAATAGTGATGCTGGCAGCTGATCAGACTCCTTTAAATACACCTTAAAGAAACAGTACTTTTCTCTGAACCAGGGTATAAAATCTGACCACACAGCAGCAACATATATGTACTGCGTTAACAGGAAGAGACAGGGTCTGTTTACAAATGTGTGTGTTTGTGCTTTGAACACTTTGAAATTCATGAAGCCTCTGTATTCGTACAGTGCGTCACTGATGTAAGTAATAAGTTAACCTCTAAAACTTGTGAAAAGCTGCCTCCACATTGTAAGCCTCTCAGCCTGCTATACATTGCACATGAGAGACCACAGCAAACCTACAGCAGCAGCAGCTCCCGTCTATCTGCACATTGATATGTACTCTGTCTTCTCAGTGCAGCAATGTGTGTGCAGCTCTCTGTGATTACTGGAGCAGGTCAACAAATATAACAACCTATGAATTATATGAAAGGATGCTCATCCATTATAATGGTAAAAGTAAGAATATGTAAGAATAACTAATCATTCGGTTGTGTTCAAATTGGCTGTGGATAAACACAGGCCACACCTAAACTAAGTGCTCATGAATATGGGTGACGAGGCCTTGTTAACCAAAGCTTAAACCATGAGTCTACTTCAACATATTTCAATTACAATATGTTGGACATGCAGGAGTAAAAACTGGATGACTTGATTTAATTGTGATGAGTAAGAAGAGTGCTAAGCTTCCGTCCTTGTACAGGACCTTATACAGACGAAAAAAGCTTATTGTATCTTCCCAGCCTGGCATGCTAAAGTTGTTAGCTATCTAACGTAGTAGCCTTTAAATTGACAACCTTAAGTGTATTTGAAAAATTGCTGTGTTTGTATGATGCTCCCAAATAAAAGTTCGATCCCGACTCTTTCTACTAAGGTAAAAAAAAAAAAAAGGAGGACTGATCGACTCTAACAGGTCCTGCCAGCTGGAGATGCCCAGAAACCCGCTAAAGGCAGATTCTAACCCAAACCACCTCAGTTGATTTCAATTCATGTATTTAGTTCATAGCATCCCACATAGTCAACATGCACTCTTTTCTCAGCAAAAAGGACCTGAAAACGGGATTCTCCCTGCAGCGCTATTCCTTTCGTTCCCTCCCTCTCCCTTCAGCTTTGTCTCTATTTCAGGGAGTGTTTGTACTGAACTTCACTTCAAACACTACAGTAGATGTTTTTCTACAAAAGCTGTTGACAAAATTAAGGAACTGATTCTATCTTCTATTTCAGAGCCATGTACCAACACAGAGGAGGGCAGTCATCCTAACTTTTCTTCAGCACAAGTCGACTGTCTTGTTTATAATACTGCCGCCTCACTCTAAGTGAGGTAGTGAATCAGAGGAAGTTAGCTCCAGAGCACAATTCACAAATCCGCAGCATAAAGTAGACATCAAGTAAACTGGAAAGGAGGTGGCGTTTCAATAATTAAGAGGAATCTTGCTGACCTGGAAACACAGTTTATTAACTATATATTATATAACTATGTACATTCATCATTAACAGAGGCAAATAAGAACAACCCTAGCTCTTTTGAGCCTAGTATCCCCTTAACTGTCAGTAGCAATGACTTCAATGACTGTCAATAATTAATTTATCAAAACAATCAACATGTCTCTTAGATCCCATCCCAACTAGACAGCTTAAAGATGTTTTACCTGTGATTAGCATGTCCATATTAGATCAGATTACCAGGCTACGTACCACAGGCTTTTAAGGTTGCTGTAGTCAAACCTCTACTCAAAAAGTCTACTCTGGACTCAGGGGTTTTAGTTTCAAAGCAGTTATGTGACCACCTGCATAACCTGTATGAAGATTTCAAGTCAGGATTTAGAGTACATCATAGTACAGAAACAGCACTCCGAAAGGTCACTAACGATCTTCTCTAGATCGTGTTATTATGATCAAAGGAACAGCACTAGACTGGTCTAAATCATATCTATCAGATAGATTCCAGTTTGTGCATGTTAATAATGAATCTTCCATGCACACAAAAGATAGTTACAAAATTCCACTGGGTTCTTTGCTTGGAACATTTTTCTACTCTATGTACAGTATGTCCTCCTTGGGCAATAACATTGCAAACACTCTATAAATTTCCACTGCTATGTTACCCAGCTTTATTTATCCATGAAACCAGAGGAAACAAATCAATTAATCAAACTTCAAGCATGTTTAAAAGACATACAGGTCTGGATGTCCTCTAACGTTCTACTCATAAATTCAAAGACATGATGTCATAATCATATTCTTACACTAGATGACATAACATTGGCCATTAGTTACACTTTGAGGAATCTCTGGGTCTTTGACCAGGATATCTCCTTTACTTCATACATCAAATATATCTCTAGAACTGCCTTTTTCCACCTGAGAAACATTGTTAAAATTAGGAGCATCCTGTCCCAAAGTGATGCTGAAAAACTAGTCCATGCATTTGTTACTTCCAGACCAGATTGTAGGCATTAGGAGGATGTGACATCCCAGTTACTATTATTATTCCTGCTCATATGCTCTTTAATTAATTTCAGTACTTTGTCAAAACAACAATCTTTAATTTATCTTAACTTGGAAGTGGTATTTTGCTTTTCAGAATTTCTATTAGTTTATTGCAGTCTGAGACACATAAGGACGAGCGCTGTAGTCATTTAGTTGCAAAGTCACTAGAATCAGCAAATCCATCTTCCCTGTCCTTGATCACACCACCATGAATGAAATGAAGACACATGGCTATTAGCTCATGTTTGCATTGATCTATGAACTCATCTGCTAGACTTATGGTGACTCATGAGATTTCTTTTTGATTTTTCATGGTAATAATGAAGCTGCACATTCCAGCACCTTATTCTGAATGTCAGGACTGCTAAAGCTTCAATTGAGCTTCTGGGTCATACTTTGTACTTAACTACTTAATTTACTGGTGGAAATTTAAGAATGGACTTGACATTTTCCATATCAGTACCTGTCATGGTTTTGGCCTGGCCCCAGCCGGTCTTGGATTTTCCTCTCGCTCTCCCTCTGGACTCCGCCCACCAGCAACTTCTCTCCCTCTGCTCACAGCAATCAGCTGCACATTGGACTCACCTGTGTTCCCCTCAGGCTACATAAACTCTCCTCAGTCCTTTTCCCCCTGTCATTTATTTTGATTGTCTTCATGTTTCAACCTATTTCCAGCCTGTGTTCCATCCCTGGTATCAACCCTACCTTTTTCTGAATCTGCCTGCTCAACCCTGCCTGCTCCTGCTCGTCCTTCCCAGTCCTGTCTGCTTCCCCCTGGTTTCTCTGGACGTTGTTCCCCCCTCTGAACTCTGGACATTGTTACCTGTTTCTCAGTGAGTTGCTTTCCTGCCATTGAGCAGCGGCTTTCTTTGATACTTGAGTCTTGTTTTGTTACTTTGTTCCCAGTCTCACTGATGGTTTTCTGTTGTTACTTTGTCCTGGTGTTTCTGCCTGTTTTTGTAGTTTTCTCAAATAAATCCTGTTTCAGTTCAAACCTGCCTCGTTCCCCCTCCCTAATTCATGACAGTACCAACATAAAAACACTCTGTCTTTCTCTGCTTTTATACTTTAACCATATAAACTTAAGCACTGAATGTAGAGAAAGAAAATGCAAACCACATATATGAAGCCAGTTTGATTGAATGGGCCCAGACAAGAAGGGAATATTAATATTATTAACTAGACCCAGTTATGACAGGTTGGGGAAATCCAAACAGAGTATTAGGATCAGAGAAGTAGAATCTGAAACAACCAAATATTCAGGGCAGCTTGTATATGGTACATTTGAAACTGATCTGATTAGGCTGATTTAAGAAGGTCAATAAAACAGGCATCAGTGAAGTGGAGTTAATGTTGAGTCTTAAAATAAGAGCAAAGGACTGGAGGTCAAGCTGGAACTGTGTCTCAGCTGACTTCTCTACATCCTGCCCACCTCGAGCCCCTGCTCTGATCTCCACTTGTGAAATAAGAGAACTTATTTCAGGTGCTACTCACCTCCAGAGAAATGTCTTGCTCGTGCACCTATCCTAGTTTTCTCTTGGTCGTCATACTTCTCTCCACTTCAAGCTTCATCTTTCGACAGCTTATGCTGTCACACGGTGATTGTGTAATTACATTTCTGAACATGACATGCCATGACTGTATATATGAACAATATTCCAGTTTAACTAAAAATAACTTCACCTGAAGCGGAAATGTCTATCTTGTGAGCTTTGCCACTCAGCTACAAAGATATCCAGAGCATTTGCTTTGAGTGTCGAACTACACAAACGTCCTGTCTGCATAAAAATATATAGGTCAGGTTTCTAGATTGTTCTATTGTTGACTGATTAATAGATGGTTGACACCGACAGGCTTTGATGTATTTTTGAAGCTCTACCAAAAGTGGCACAAATCACCCTTTGAGGCTGAGCTCTAAGACTTGCTGAGAATTCATTTCTGTGGTCAGTTTGAATGAAGAGATGTAGCCTACTTACAACACTCCGCCTCTTTCCAAGAACCGCCTGTGGTCAAGACCTCAGAGATACAAAGTGTCTTTGCACAGACTCTGCATCTCACACACAATGAAGAACGTTACCTTCATCTCAGTTCAAGGTAAGACTGAAATTATTACTTTTTTGTTTTACCTGTACAAAGAGACAGTACCTAATGTCCTTAGACTAAATGCTCAAGTGAAGACGGAAATCTAGTCTTTATTTTTTGAATGTATTGTCTTTTTACTGACACCATTGATTTATGAAAAGAAAATCGGTGAAATGAATCTCATTCTCATTTCATAATGTTTTTTAAAGGTAAATCAACAGACAAATCACATGATACCGATGCCACATTTCAAATTAAGAATCTTCTAATCACTTCTACCAAGCCTTAAATCTGTGAGAAACATGTTTAGCATCTGACATCATTTAATTCAATATGTTTTTATAATAGTCAGCAAAGGTTGAATATTTTCTTCCACAGTTTCTGTTGGAATAGCAGGGCTGATTAGTGTGATCCTGAGCAGTCTTGTTTTCTTTCTAATCATTCAATGTTTTCGGGCAGGTACGTGGTCTTCAGCTAACATATATTAAGAGATGTTTTTACAAATCAGTTACAAATAACAATATGACTTGGTCCCATTTATTGTCTCTCCATCAGTCGCTGATGAAACACAGCAGCCACAAAGAAATCAGGTGAGTTTTCAACTTCTTTTATTGTTCTATATATTTAACATCGCTTTATCCTGTGTGAACTCCTCTGCTGTTGTGAGATGGTGCTCTGTCTTACAGAATCATGACTGTGACGAGCTGAAGGCTGCAGCTCGGAGTCCGTATTCAACAACAGTAAGAAGCAGGAGACAAGTGGAGACTCATGTTATTTATGCTGCTAACAGAGACTCCGAGTGGAGCTGAAGCTTCTATCATAGAAACCTGCTTTTTGAATTTAGATTCCTGATGCTACCATCACTTAGTGAACAAAATCTGATTGTGAAATAAATAGATTACATTCATGCAAATGTGTCATTTTTTTGCATTTGAATTCCCTGTTTCTTAATCAGACATCACAGTCTAGGTCTGTTCTTAACACACTGCAGACTGATTGTTTAGCTTAAATGAATCTATCTATTCCGGGTCAAGGTTGCCTCTTTTTTGATCTATATTCTACATTTATGCTGTACTGTGGAAGATTTTTGATGTAAAGTTTAGTCTGCTGCAGCGGCACCTGAACTTCGCCGTCATTGGTCACATCTGACCTCTGTTCCTCTTTCTCTCCTGCACAATCAGTGTGACGCAGGAAGAGCAAGTAAAACCACTGATGACCGACAGAACCGACTTACAAAGAAAGTTGAGAGAGTGGTATGTAGGTCTGCAGCAGTGCAGAACAGAGGGATGTGCACCACAGTCATCTGACAGGAAGAGACAGCTCAGTGTGGTCTGAACATAAGTGAAGTGAGAGAGGCCTGTTGTAAATGTTGTAATATCAGAGTGCTGGCTGGGTTTCCTCAGTCAAGCACAGAAAATCAGGTCTACATTTAACATGTGTTTTCACTCTGTAGTAATTGAACGTGTTAGCTGCAGACATCACAACCACATTTTAATGACGGCGTGAAGAATAAAGTGGCTGAATTCCATTTAGCTGGTTCAGATTCATGATCCTGGTCACAGACATATTGATCTGTGCTGTCTGTACATTAAATGTAAATGAATGTCTTCTAATGCAGATCTTTAGTCTCCAGGAGATGTAACCACCTTTTAAATATTCACGTCTACTGCACACACTTCATATGTTTAGTTGTTCTGACCACCAGCTCTGCAGGGTGAGTCTGCCTGTGTTGGGCGCTGAAGCTTTCTGTGTGCACAAAGTACAACAGCACCAGTTTCACAGGAATCCTACATATTATATATATATACTAAACATATATATGTGGTAACAATCTCCATCTCATCCCTCTCCTCACTGACCAGCTTCTCCACTTACAAATGATGGTGGCAGATGTTCAGTAACTACTACAACTACTTGTGTGGTTAAGTAACTACAGTAAAATTGTGTCACTTTCCACTGTGGTGACAAACCTGCTGTCTGTGTTCATCTTCACCTATAACCACAGGAAGGCTGGCCTCCAGCTGCAGGGTATTTGTTCCACTACTGAATGTCACTTTCACCATGTAAGCTGCCATCAGAAAAATCTTCAATTTAAATATAAATATGCTTTCAATCAGAACAAATGGACAGTTGTATTGAGAGACATGTGACACATGACACTGGAGTAATGACTAATCATTTTTTCAAAAGATAGTCCATTTTGTGTTTTTGATAATGGTGGTGATGAGCACTGTCTAACACAAGTCTCCCATACACAATCAGTTAGGATGAAATGTGGTGATCACCATGACGGTATGATTCCCAACATTTGAACTCTTACCTTATAATCCATCATTCAGCCACTGCCATGCCACTACCAACCTATGATGGGTTTATTTACTGCTAGGATATCACTCTCTATGTTATTGTCAATTTACCTGATCTTCAAGGTCCCATAGATTTTCTCCTATTGTGATACTGGTCCTGAGCCTGACTCAACTGATCCTGCTCAGCATTTATACCACAGAGCAGGCCTAGGCAGTAACAAGTGAGGATGCAAGCATCTCATTAGGTTTCTCCACCTATTCATTCAGCACCTGCCCAATCTGTCCTCCATCTTTCTTTATGTGCACAAATTATATACATTAACTTCCATTTTTACATTGTACTATCTAAGCTGTGGAAGGTTTAATTTTTAGTAGCCAGTTTTTAATCTTACTCAATTCTTCAGCCAGGATTAACCTTTGTTTGTTCTCACCCTTATGTGGAGTGAAAACAGCCATCAGCACATAAAGATATACTGTTACACTGACATATTCATGCAGTCACCGAGGAAACTGTCTGTTGTGTTAAACTCAAGGACCCTTCACTAGGATAACATCTAAAGGTCAGTGTCTCCTCATCAGAGATAGAACTGCTCAGTCTATAAATGGTAAAAAGCTAGTTCCGACCCACTGGACGAAGAAACGAACATGTGTAACACTCCACCTCTTGTCTGCTGTGTGTTTCAAGCTGGATCTCTGTGTCTGCTTCTCACGCTGTGGACGTTCAGCCTGGTGAAGACGTCACACTCCAGCGCTCCAACACTTGCACAAGTCCAACTCACATATTCTGGTCCAGAATCTGGTTAAGATTCTTAAATGTGATGCAACAAGTAAAACATTTGCTTAGCTTAAGTTAGATTAAAATAAGTTTCATGGTCTTTCTTGTGGAATAACAAAACTGACAAGTGTGATCCTCGGTCTTGTGAATGTCCTCCTTGTTGTGATCATCATAGTTCAGGCTGTTAAATACAGGAAACTTAAAACAGGTACTTTTGAGCGCTAGTGTATTCAAATTTGATTTAGGTCACATGATTAAATAATTCATTTTTTACAAAAAAGCTGTTATAGCTATATGGGTGACAAATATGAATAAATGAACTTGTCTTTGTCTCTGTCATTTACTGTAGCTCATAATGAAGAACACAATCTGCAAACACAGAATCTGGCTACAGATGATCTGAACTATGCAGCACTGAGTTTTCAACCAAAAGCAAAACTAAACCGCAGACCTGCGGAGAAACAGAGAGAGCTGCAGCCTAACGTTGTGTACGCTGCCACCAGATGAAGTGGAGCTGCTGCAGCTCAGAGTGGAACTCATGCATGGACGTTGTCATTTATTACTATATGTCATCACTATATGCAAAATTCCAATTCTTCTTTTGAAATAGTGATTTATATTCAGGCCACAACTGCAAAAATGTGCCGTTTTAATTCTCGTGCCTTTCTTTAAGTTCATCTGATCTCTTATTTGTTCTGCAGTCAATCTGTCGGCTTACAACCCGTATTTGATTGATGAGGAGCTGATACTGATGATGTCCAGTATCTCTTACAACGAGAAGTGTAAATGGAGGTCTGCAGCAGAGGGAGGGGTGAGGTTCACATCAGATCTCAGAGGAAGAGACAGCACAGTGTGGTCTAACAGAAAGCATTAAGTATTGATGCCCTGCCTCTAACTTTCCACTGCGGTAATAAACAGAGCGTCAGTCACTGCTTGAAGTGGCGTTTCAAACACAGGAAGAAAGGCCATCAGCTCTGTGTATCACAACCCCACACACTAAAGACGTGTTTTTTAGCAATAATCTATCAAAAATATATTTTTTATGTGTGATATGCAGAGTTTTTTCTTTTTTTGTTGTTATTTCATCAATATGACTCGACTGCGATGCAGAACATCTGAAACTACAGGTGTTTTTAAGGATGGAAAATATCACTTTTTTAGAAACAATGCATTCAGGATCGGTTTTACCTCACATTTAACTGTACACAAGCTCAATCAGGGTGCACAGTGTAAATGTTAACAGTGCTGATCCTATTTTGTATGTTTCCCCCTTCTGGTCATCGGTGGTGTTCGCAGATTAAGACAAACGAAACTAAAACTACTTTAAAATAAAGAAAAAAAGGCTGGGAAGACAATTCAATCTGTACGAAGCAATCAAATAAAAAAAAAAATCATCAAATTGTGAATTTCAGAAAAATAGTCACCATGAACACATTCACATTATCTAACATAATGAGAAAAATCTGTTTCCATGTGATTGTGCTGCTTTAACTAAAAGCACTTCACTGCGTTTCATTCTAACCACAGCTGGTTTTTAACCTCAAGCCTTTTATGGTAGCAACCAAAATGTGCTCCTTTGTTGTGGAATCTCATTTTATCTAACTGAAGATTTAAGAAACTAGAGAAACAGGCCAGAATACACAGTTTTAAAGGGAATATTTACCAGTCAGTCAATGTTATTTCAATGATTTTATTCATGTAGGTCTGTTTGCAAAATGGCATTACAAATCGAAGTACTGTAAACTTGTCCATGAACATGTCTGGGTAACGTCAGTTCAAATAACAATATCATTGTTTTGGTAATTGACTCTTAACTTCTTTAAAAAATGTCAATCAATATCTAAGACAAACCTAACTGCCCTCTAAATGTTCAATATGTTTCCCAGAGCCAACCAGTATTCACGTATAAGTATACAAGTATACATATATTTAAAAAGTTTTACCCAGCAAATACTTTCAATAAAAAGCATTTGATGTAAAGCTAAATGGACAGCTTTATTTTTTTTACAGGCAATAACTGACTACTAACTAGGTAACACTCAAAGTCTTGTAAATAAATTCATTTCCACCGTTACAAACTTCTGTTATATTACTATTATTTACCTATTAAAACATGTGTTATGTGGCATTAGCTTCTTTAATAATCCTTACAGCCCTCAACTTACCTGTTGACTCAGAAGGTCTCCAGCAGCATCTGATGCCGTCTCCCCACGCTTTCAGGATAAACATGTCTCAGCTATGAAATCTCGGCTGTTTGAGTATGGCCAGAGGTCACGCCCTTATTCACTTGCGCTACAGTGTCAACGAGTTTCCATTTTGGCAGTGAAGGGGACGAGCTAAAACGCTCCGCTGATGCATGATGAAAGCTGCAGCATTTGAAACAAGACCAGGAGGTACTTTTATCAGCGTGACGATTTTAACAAGTCTCACGTGAGATCACAGAGAAACGGATCATTGAATGAGTATTTTGAGTATTTGAATCAATTCAAACGGTTAAACTGATGTTTTAGCGCAGGGCATGGTTTTGAACACATCTCTGAACATCTTTACTGCACAACTCCGCACTTTTATTCTTTTTTTTTAAAATAGTACGACAATTGACAGGATACATGAGAGCGCTTTTCGGTAATTGTTCTATTAACAGATACCTTCTACATTTCTCACTCCTGTGTCTTAACAGCTTCTATTTTCACAGCAACGGCATAAGGAGATTTGGATTTCGAGGAAAAACCTTAGCATGATGGAACCAACGTGCACATTAGATTTAATAAATGAATCTTTTAAATCTAGTCACAGGTATCGCCTAGAAACTGCTGCTGAAATAAGTCAGCTTTCTAAGGTCACACACAACATCAGAACACTAATTATTCAAATGGTACAAATTAAAAAAAGAAAACGCCTAACTCAGACGTCAAGCATTAAAATACTACAGCACAATGAAAAACTAAAACAATCAGGAGAAAAAAATACGAGTGTAAAAACTGTCCCAAAATCATAAAAAACAATAACAGACGTGGACGCCGCAGTTCCTCCTGTGAGCATCTCAGGGGAACATAACGCGCTCGGCCACAGACTGGAAGAGGATAGTGTCACGTACATCAGGAGGCGGCGAGCGGCGACGCAGTCGGACGACGATCCTGAAAGAAGAGCAAATGACACAAATGAACTGACTGCAACTGCTGATGCAAAGCACGTTGTTCCATCGTCAGTTTTTACGGGTTTAGTTTCTCGAGTTGAGTTTCTCGATACCTGCTCTTCAGCCAGAGGTCCCAGCCTAACGGTCACAAACGAATTATACCACATGATACCAAAGTGACATCTCCAATCCAACTCAGATGCACAGTCGTGCATTACAAGCGATTTAACACCTTGCTGAATACCTTCGTGCGCATGCCTTTTCAGACTATATTGTCCCACAAAATCTAGCGTGCGGGACAGGTCACAAGCTGCCTCTGCCTTTACTGAGACGAAGGGGAATTTCACATAAGGTATCAACCACCAATCTATCTCA
The DNA here is from genome assembly GCF_900324465.2 of Anabas testudineus. Classification (NCBI taxonomy): domain Eukaryota; kingdom Metazoa; phylum Chordata; class Actinopteri; order Anabantiformes; family Anabantidae; genus Anabas; species Anabas testudineus. Next base: position 27,236,217 of record NC_046627.1, read on the forward strand.
CACCTATTCTCACCTTCACATGCTGAGGTTTGCTTAATAAGCGTAGCGTGCAGGCGGTGGCGGAGGCAGCCGTTCTGCGTAGGGGTCCCTGGCACGTGGAACTCCATATGCTGGGACCCGGGAAACCGGAGAAAGTCGGGATCGCTCGTAGGAGTAACCATTACTGGCGGGGGGCATTGGTGTGCTAGGCGGTCTCCTGAGGGGGCTGCGATCTCGGGCGTAGTATGAGGACGGCGGAGGTGGTAGGGGCCGACGCTCATATGGGTCAAGCGACGAGGGCATAAGTCGGTCTCGGACGACGGCTGAGGGTGGAGGGGGAGGCGGAGGGGCGCCAGCACGCTGGTCTTCATAGGAAGCGATGCCATACGGACGGGCTCTGTACTTCTCATAATAATCTACCACGCCATATCTGTCCCTTTCACCATCATAGGGGCGGTCAGGATAAACAGCTCGTCTAGGGGGAGGGGGTGGCAGAGGAGGGGCTGGGTAACCTGGGGGTATATGGCTGAGGCGGCCTCTCAGGTAGCTCGGTGGGGGAGGCTCGTGCCTCTCTCCTGGATAGCGTGGGGGCCAATAGCCACCTCTGTCTGGGGGAGGAGGAGGGTAGTCATCCCGTTCTTCGTGTCTGGGACGGCTTTTAGAGATCTGGACATGTATGCGTTTGCCTAAATAGAAAACAACACAACACAAGGAAAACATAAGTTTAAACCCAAAACAAAAACGACTTCTCACCACATGATGGACGTTTCTTACCTTGAAATTCAGTGTTGTCCAGTCCTTTGATAGCATCCATGGCCTCGTCAGAATTGGACATGTGAACAAAGGCAAAGTTTTTGACAACAGCACACTCTGTGACTGTGCCATACTCCTCAAAGAGAGCACGAAGCTCATCGTCGGACCCCTTCTCTACATTCGCTACGTGCAGTTTGACTGATCCCTGGTTCTTTCCGTGGCTGGCCTCCACATTGATTGGTGTGCCGTGGAGCTTGTAGAGGTGCAGACTCTTTATAGCTTTGGTGGCAGCCTTGCGGTCATCCATGTGGACAAAGGCATAGTTCTTGATGATGGCACATTCTGTGACTGTGCCATACTGGGTAAAGAGAGCCTTGATTTCATCCTGGTCTGCCTCTCGGGGCAGATTTCCCACAAAAATTTTCACCATTGTTAAAGATCTGTTTTAAGGCAATTCAGAGAAAAAACGGGAATGTAAGGGTGGCGATGCAGAACAACGCGTGAAGTACAATGAATGACGTTTATGGTTGTACAGGCGGTTTTACAGTGTTGATGTCGCCACTGCAGCAAATGTATCAGGCCTGGTCACTGCAAGATGGCTGACGCCATTTTAACGTAACGCACCAAGTTAATTCGTTTACTAGTCCACGTTTAACAAACATTGGGTTAGTTATTTTACCATTGAAGTGTCTCTAACAGTTCGCAGGCTGCATTTGTGTACACTGAGGATAGTTAGATACGTCGAAACCCAATTCCACAGGTTTTTTTTAAATTCGTCGATGCTAATTGTTAGCTCGCTATTCTTGCCGCGCTACTACACAAAGCAGCGCTGCCCGTGTTAGCATACACGCGAAAAACAGCGAACAAACACTCAAATACTAATTTATAAGTGCGTGATTAACAAGTATTGCATATCAAGACGAAGACAAATTGTATGTTACCTTTTTTTTTTACCGTTCAGCTGCTTCTAATAATGCACCCCCTTTTTCGAGATCCTTCCTTTAGCCAACTTCCGGTTGATTCTTTTTCGTCCTAACACCCGGTCCGCGTTTCCTTCACAGCGCCATCCACTGTCCGGAAGGCCAAACAACCAGCGTATCTTTGTGGCTATGCATAAATAAACGTTTAGCTATTGCAAAACGCTTTATTTGTTGTTGGTGTGAAGAATTTTTATACCCAGTTTCTACATGTTATAAATCTGGCTTGTCAGAAACTCCCCTCCAGCTCATCCCTGTCTAACTAACTGTGACCAATGAAGTCCTGCACTGTTCATCATCACAGAGCAGTAAACTAAGGGAGTGCAGGCTACACCCCGGGTTGATGTGTAACGGTTTCATTTTACATCCTTACGCCATCCCGTTAAATAGTCGAAAATGCTGTAAGTCCAACAATAAATGTGAAACCGTGCGGTGACTTCCGGACTGTTCTCACTTACACCATCAGGGAAATTCCAGTGCTGCGGTGCTGCGTTCACGTGCTCGTGTTAAAATGAGCTACGAATCATTTCATAAGAAAAGTCAAACACCGTGACAGAGGTTGCATTGACGAGCGTTTCAAAAAAGTTAAGTTAAAAGTTAGCACATGTTGCAACAGTAACTGTTCCTATTCCTGACTGACCTGCTGCTTATTTTCCAGTCTTAAATGAACATGTGCGTCTTAACACATCCATGGTTCTTTAAGGAAAGTCCCTGTTTTACCTCAGCCGCCGTCTGTAGCTGTGATTTTTCCATATGCGCACGAAAGCAGCATTGTTGTTATTGGGTCATGTGAGAATGATGAAATAGGAGCTGCAGAAGGAAAACAGCTTGCACAGCTCCTACAGGAGGAGTCTTCATGTTTTCACCCATACAGCTGTTAGTTAGTTCTCTCTGGTGCAACATTTGAACCAGCTCCACTGTGGACTGAGCTTAACTGCATGTCTGTAAAACACACAGGTAAGGCACCAACAGTGTAACAGCAGGGATTTCTCTACTTGATGAGTTACTTTACTTTTGTTTGGAGTGGTAAACCACCTCATGCCACTGTATTCCTAATGGGTTTGTTTGTATTCTGCCTTAGGAGCCTGTTGTTGGTCAGATTCAGCTTTTTGTTGATTTAATCTGGAGCTTTTGTCAAGATGAACGTGTCCCAGACTATGGAGACAGAGGAGGATTTCCTGACTTGTCTCCACATCAAGTTTTACCACCCACAGCAGAGTTGTAGGGGTCTTTATGGCCTGCTTCCTCTGGGAAAGAGGAGTGTACATTCAGCAGATGACCCTCTAAAGCTCGGTCGTGACAACCAGGCCTGTACCTACTCCCTGGCGGACCCCCGGGTGTCCCGCAAGCAGCTGGCCCTCCAAGCCTACCGCAAACCAGGTAGCCAGGACATGCTGTTCAGCATTCAGAACCTGAGCCAGAGGGGACGGCTGTCGGTGAACAGCTCAGCGCTGGGCTACCTGGAGAGGACGGATCTCCCAGACAAGGCCCTGATCCGGTTCGGAGAGTATGAGATGCTGATCATCCGTGAGTCTGGTGAGGCCAAAGTCACCTTTGAGGTGGAGTTTGAGGTGCTGACAGCACCTCCATCCAGGGAGACATGCATGTGTGTGCCCAGCATGACACCCGTCATGGACACAGGCTCGGGAGTGATGAACGGTTTTCCAACTGCAGTCAGAGCACTTGGGCCCCTGGAGACTGACGAGACTCTCATGTATGATTCTTGATGAACTGTCACTGCTCTGTGAAATCCTGTGACTTATTTCTACTTTCTTACTTTCTAACAAGAATGCAATTGACTGTGCAGCTGTTAGAGTAGTGGCAGGTTTGTGAAGTCAAATCAGTATTATTTAGTTCCCCATATCTATTCCCCATATCTACTACTCCTATACTCCTACTATTTGTAGCTATATATTTAAAAACTGTGATCATAGTTGTAGCCTTTTCCTCACCTATCTGTATAATGTATATGTATAAATAATATCTTTAAGTTATAAAAGTAGCTTATTTGTTTCTACAATAAAATGTTTTTTGGTAACATGTCTTTGTTAATGTGTGTGTCTCTGATGCAGAGTTGGCAACCGTTAAAGAGAAACTGAAATGAGGGTGACTAGCAGTTCATGGAAATCGGTGCTTTCCTTGAACAGAGGACAGAGCGGCACCACAAGTCTGTTAGAAACAAGTTTTTCCAGATTTCCTCTTAACATATTAAATTCTTGAGCTCAGGTTACAGACACATATCGTAGCTGTCCTTCTTGTAACAAATACTTGCTTCTGGTTTTGGTTCAAAACCTGTTATTATATTACACGATATTATATACTAGTAGTTAAAGTTGTGGAATTAATACAGAGTAAAATCTACAACTATAAAGTAACATACAATAAAACAGGAATAAATATCTCAATATTTTACTACAGTATGATTGGATTTATAGCCTGTGATGAGGTTAGTTCCAAAACCTAGTGTTAATTTTTAATAGACCTAGAAATAAATTTACTCTGGTTAGAGAATCCTTATCTTTAACACGCAATTTACGAGCAGGACGTTTAGTAAAGCTTTATATGTTTGTTGAAGCAGAAGAGTCATCTCATTGTCAGTGTGGTTCTTATCAGCAGGATGCTTCAGAACTGACGAGAAGAGGAGCAATGAAAGCTGGGAATGCGATAAGCGTCATGCGGGTGGCTGTGCTGCCACTGACACTAACCACCACCTATTCCTCTACACTCCACTACAGCAGGAAAGTGTGCTTAAAAGATTTGATTTAATTAAAAAAAATAAATAAATTAGGAAAGACAATTTCTAAAAAGGGAATCAAGAAAATGATACTTCTCCTTTGGCCGATGTGTCAGGTTTACTTTAAAAAGCCCAATCTCTATGTATATTTGGCTGTTCTAGTATTCCTATCAATCTAAATCCATGAAACATATTTTATTTAGTTGTTTTGTTTTGCTCTACAGTAAGTCACTCAGTCGTTTTCATCTATCCTGAGCCTCTGCATCGAGTCAATCATTGCTCAACAGACACATCAGCAAATTTATCTGGAAACAGGACATTGGCTAATGGTGATAAAAACAGACTTTCAAGCTGAATTGAGTGAAACTGGGACAAAGTTTGCCTGTCATTGTATATAACTAGGATAAAGCTTTTTTAAAGCTTAAGCACTAGAAGTAAAGGTTACACAGCTGTGGTAATAAATGCTTACGTTTAAACATTTCATAAAAAAATAGTCTATCAAATCAAAGATCACTTATAAAATACATTTATTTGAAAAAGGCACAAAGTAGTAATCATGCCAGTGTCCTGAGGACTGGACTGGGGCTGTCCCTCCATTTCACAGTCTAATGGATCAGGCAGGACCAAATCAGCTTCCTGTAAGGACAACAGATACAATCAATCAAGGTTTGTCATATCGACAAGTTTTATGAACTTTGTAGTGACTTCGTATTGTGTTACAGTACCTTTATCTTTAAGACTGTCATCTTTGCTCAGTGGATAATGTTCAGAAACCTTGTGAAATCACTTGGAGACCCACAGACAAGCCTGTGAACTAAGAGACAGAAAAGGGAAACAAGCACTGTTTCCATTACTTATTCAACCTTTAATCCTGAGACTGCAATGCCAAATTTAATAAGAGGAACATCTAGCTTTAAAAAAAAGACAACGTCATAGGATAACTGATTGTTAAACAGATTCAGCGAACAAATCAGTTTCTGTTTAACTTAACATTTCTACAAGATGGAAATATCAAAAAGAGTCACAGGGCTACCTGATTTAAAAAAAAAAAATACTACTGTACTGTAGTACCCATGTATGAACACAAGACGGAGACAGTAACAGGTGTACAGCACTACAGTGAAGATAATATCTACCTCTTTTCTTCAGGTTGATGGGCATCTTCTGACGAAGACTTACCATGAGCTGCCACCATAGAGTCTAACAACCTACAAAGAGCACAAATACTGAGAATACCAGGACTGCATTCAATCTGTGGAACATAGTGTGTGTACACATATATGAAAATGTATTAAATGTTGAATATTCATTGAAAGGTTAATGAGAGATTAATGTGTGAATTTAATAACTAAGAATTTAAATCAAGACTAGAGAAAAACGTGCCGCAAGAGGACAGAACACGGGCCCTCGCAATACTCATTGCTGTGCAACACCCCAACCGACTCGACACACGGTAGGCAACAGTAAACACAGATGAAAGGTGCAGCTCTCTGTGTACCAGAGATGCACACGGCTTTGGACTTTCTGTTTAGCCACAGAACAACACAGGAAACTTGAAGTTGATACACATTTACAGTTAATGTAATACAGATTTCGTTAGCTGCGTTAACTTTGAAGGTTTTAGAGGTGACGTCACAAGTTTATGTTGCACTGGTGGTGACCTCAATCAGTCAGGCAACAGCTGCCCAAAGACTGGATTTTCTTTGTTTGAATCGCAGGCCTCGCTGCTCGGGTGAAAACGCATCAACACGAGAGTTCAATGGAACAGCCCAAGCGGTGCCTCACAATGAATAATGAACGGGATTGAGAAAGCATCACCTACCATGTGTCAAGCTGACAATCCTCAAGGGAGTTGAAACTGAACAAAGTCGTTTAAAGAGTTAAACGCCTGGTTATTACTGAATCTATCTGGTGTGGTGGACAGTGGCTATGTGCTGGTCATTAGGCTCAAAGAACTATCCAACGTGGAATGATGTGACAGTTAGTTGTCATTTTGGGTTTCAGTTGTTTATTTAAAAAGCCTTCAGATGAAATGCAACTTGTGAAGTAAATAAAATCATACATATCCGTATTATATTATTCTATTTTCGCAAGAAAAGATAAAACAAAGTGTAAAAAGAACAAAACCACACTAGAATTTTGATTTGTCATTATCGTACAACCTGCCACAATAATATCATATTAAAGCACTTCTAGACTTTTTAATTTTTTTAAACTGATTTTTAATCAACCACCAACCTTTGGCTTAACAAAATTATTTTGCCTATAAAGATTTTATATATATTTATAATTAAATGGCAACCCTTATTATGAAAGTATATTACAGTTTCCCACAGGCCACATTAGAAAGACTGAGTAGCAGAGTGTATAGTTTTTGGCCAGTAGCAGTACTGCGTCACACTGAAACAGCATCCAATTCTGAAAACATGTTGAAGGATCTGAACAATAAAACAAGCAGAGGAACAGAAAAGGCATGAACAGCTCAGAACAATGCGTGAACTGTAGACATGGATTCGTTTTTTTCTTTTCTTTTTTTTTTTTTTTTTTTAAGTACGAGGCTGTCCGCAATACAGCATCTTCCAGCAAGTCTCAGGCGAACGCAACGCAATCCGCCATAGACGAGGGGGGGATGTATAGCGCCACGTGCATCAGTAGACGGCGACGATCTTGTCATATTCTAAACCTGGAAAGAGAGCACACCACACATGTCAAGGAGCGCGCTTTATTTAGGATTCGCGCAAGGCTTGTTTTTAGTGTTCAAGCAGTAATATTTTAGGACTGTACCAGCTTCCTGGTTGTATATTGATCTACTCCCTCAACTAAAGCTGCATGAGTTACGAGCTCTGTCAGATGATGATGGTTTAAATTGCACCTCTACCTCTCTACTTTACGTATTAAGCTCTACACATTTTTTGGTATCATATGATTTCTATCAATGTGGTTTATAGTGTGAAGAAACATCCACTCTCAGTTCTCACCTTGAATTACACTCTTGGAAACCTAATAGCCTGTGTAGCGAGGTGGTGGTGGGGGCGGTGGTGGTAATCTCTCTGAGAAGGAGTCTCGGGGACGGGGAGGAGCATACATCGGGGACAGCCGGGACCGCTCGTAGGTGTACCCATTACCTGCTGATGGTGCAGGTGGAAGGGGAGTTCGTCTGATGGGGCTACGGTCCCGGGTCATGTAGGACGGAGGAGCAGGAGGGAGGGGGCGGCGCTCATATGGGTCAGGCGACACCATTCCAAGACGTTCTCTAACCAGTGCCGAGGGAGGAGGTGGAGGAGGGGGGATGGCACGCCTGTCATCGTAGCCTGCTGTGCTGTATGGATGGGCTCTGTATTTCTCATAGAAATCGACCACCCCATAGCCATCTCGCTCGCCATAGCCATGGTCGGGAAAGGCTGCTCGTCTCGGAGGGGGCGGCAGAGGAGGTGGAGGAGGATACGCGGACATACGGCCTCTGTAAGGAGGCTCGGGCCTCTCTCCGGGGTAGCGAGGGGGATAATAGCCCCCTCTGCCAGGCGGAGGTGGATATTCCTCCTCCTCCTCAGGTGCCCCTCTGGGTCTGCTTTTTGAAATCTGAACATGTATGCGCTTTCCTGAGAGAGAGAAAAACATTGTCCCTCAAATCTTGTAGTCCAAACACTGACAGGAACGAAAACCCCAAAACGTAGAAGCAGCGGATGAAACCAGCTTACCTTGAAATTCTGTGTTATCCAGGCCCTTTATTGCATCCATGGCCTCATCTGAATTGGACATGTGCACGAAGGCAAAGTTCTTGACAATGGCACACTCTGTGACCGTGCCATACTCCTCAAACAGCTCTCGGAGCTCTTTATCAAAGCCCTTTTCTACATTGGCTATGTGGAGCTTCACGGGGCCCTGGTTCTTCCCTCTACTGGGCTCCACATTGATGGCTCTACCATTCAGTTTATAGAGGTGGAGTTCACGGATGGCTTTAGTGGCCGCCTTACGATCCTCCATATGGACAAAGGCATAGTTTTTGTACTTTGCACATTCTGTCACTGTGCCGTACTGGGTAAACAGAGCCTCAACTTCCTCCTTCTCAGTGTGCTGAGAGAGGTTCCCGATGAAAATCTTCACCATCGCTGCTCCGGTGAGCTTCTCTAAAGCGGGTAGAGACAGGAGGAGTCAACACAGGTCACCATGCAGCAACCGAAAGTAACGAGGGGGGAGCAGATAGTGAAACTATCACGTCATTATCAGGAAATAGAAAACTAGTCACCGAGGCGACAGTTGTCTGAAGTGTCACTGGACAAAAACGACAATAAAAATACAAACTGGCACATTTATCGTTAAATTGCTTTAGTTCTGCAACTGTACGACTTTAAACTACTTGTAGAAGTCGAAAAAGTTCTCGTGTTTTCACTTCCTGGACTCACCGCTGCTAGCCAGGCTCGTTTCATTTGACTGCTATCCTTCAGAGAGCTAACGCTGGCTACCACGCGTGAGCCATTTTGTCTCCAGTGGCGGAACCCTAATTAAATGCGTTTGGGTTTAAAGACGTGTAGTTACGGATAGACACGGGCATGAAAACGTCCATACTCACAGCTTATGAATGGCGCCACAACGAAGTGGAAACTCTAACTATCACACAGGAAGGAGCAACTGGCCGGAGTCGCACAGAAATAAATCTGATTGGTGGAGATACGCGTCGCTCAAAAGACACGCGCTGTGATTGGGTGACGAGACTCGCGAACCGAATGACCGCAATGACGTGCGAGGGACGGGTCACGTGATCGACGAAGGCGGCGGAGTGTAAAGAGCAGAACAATAACTTTCATCAACTACATAGTTCAAACTAGTTCAAACTAAAGCATCAGCAAAACAACACGTTTCAAATCATTCAGGCTGTTTTAAAAAGGCCAAATCTTTACGAATACATCTGTAAACTACTACTACTACGAATGGCGGTACATGGCCACTAGATGGCGCTGTGGAAACCTCATAATAAAATTCACCTGTGCAATTTAGTTAAAAAAACTTGAACTAGAATGATATTTATTAAAAGATGCCGGGTTATTGAATCTACTACTAATAGATCTCATTTTCAAATCAAAACTCAAAATTCAATCAGTTCAAATATGATATTTTTTTCTAAACAGTGGGAAACGAGCATGTCTTATGCCTGAGGGATCTCAAAATGTAAAATATAAAAAATGTTACCAACAGTCAACAACCATCAAACTCTATTATGTATATTACTTATGTAGGGTATGGGCTATTAACCCACAATATTTATTCATTCAAGGTTTGTGGGCTTAATGTTTGCTACTAACACAAGAGTACAAACTTGAATAACAAAAATAGTCTTAATGTTTTAAATAGTAGAAAGGTCTCAACCACAAAACTTTATTGTTCATGTTCTGCTTTTGCCATAACAAATCATAACAAAATTGATCATACATAAAATTAAACAAAAACACAATTTTAAAAAACATTATGTACATAGCAACAACTGTAATGTGTTTAAAGATGCTGCCACAGTTTGCTGCAAGAACAAAAAGCTGAAGACTAAGAAAAGGAAGAGTAGAAAGGATGGAGGGAGGAAGACAGGACCAGGAAAAAGAGGAGAGACGGGAGCAGAAGGAAGAAATGAGAGAACCTGAAAGGAGAAAAAATAAGAAGGAGAAGAAGAAGAGAGAGAGATGGGGGAGGGAGGAAGGAGAGAGACAGAGGGAGGAAGAAGGTGAAAAACAAGAGATGAAAAATAGACGGAGGAGGAAGGAAAGACCAAAGAAGAGAGACAGACAGGAACAAGCTGAAAGAGAACAACTGGAGAACATGGAGAAGAAAATGTGGCGGTGGTGGAAAGAAAGGAGAAGACAAGAGAGTGAGGAGACAGAAAGTCTGGAGCAAGAAGCTGAAAGAGATGGGAGGATGGAAAGAAAGAAAGGAGAGGATGGAAAGAAAGAAAGACACGCGAGAGTTAAGAAGAGGATGGGGAGGGAAGAGGAAAAACTGAGAGAGGAACAAGAGGAGAGCGGGAAACAGAAGAGAGGGGAAAGAGAAAGACAAGAGAGGATGGAGAAGAGAAGGACCAAGAGGAGAGAGGAAAGGGGGGAGAAAGAGGGACTTCACATGAAGGAGAAGAGCCGACGGGGAAACTCTGAAGGCAGGATAAGGAGAAAGGAAGAGAGAAAGAGACTAGGCCAAGAGGAGAGGGGGAGGCAGAATGAACAGGGGGACACAGAAGGAAAAGAAACCTGTCCTAAAAAGAATCTAATTCCAATCCTGATAATATTTTACCTCGAACACCGGAAGCACCAAATCATGAAGGCCATCTCTAGGAGCTACGAGAAGGAGGTGACCATTGATGTTGGTGGTAAGAAAGAGTGGTTCATGTAGTATGTCTAAAATCATTTCTGTAAAGAAGAGGTGTTGATCGGCTTAACGCTGATGTCCTCTGTCTTTCAGATGACGCCCCTGAACTGAAGGACGTGAAGAGATGGAGGCAGCAGGCAAAGAGGAGGAGGCTGCTGGTGGAAAAGCACAGAGTTGAGCAGAGGATAAGACACGAGGAGAAGAAGGAGAGGAAAGGTCAAGAGAGCAGTGAAGAGGAGGAGGAGACGGAGAGCCGAAGACGTGAACTGGTTCCGAAGAAGGACTCCGTCTCAAAGCTGAAAACGCGATACCACGAACACAGGAGGGAACAAATCATCAAGGCCATCTCCAGGACCCGTGAGAAGGAGGTGGCCATCGATGCAGGCGGTAACAAATCCAGTCTATACACTCTGCATTTCACACTATTACTTCCTGTTTTACTGTTCTAACGTTCCCACTCGACCTCTATCCAGATGACACTCCTGAAGTGAAGGAGATACGAAGATGGAGGCAACAGGCTCGGAGAAGGAAGCTGCTAAAGAAACAACACTCAATTGAGGAAAAAATTAAACACAGGAGGGAGAAGGAGAGAAAGAAGAAACCTCAAGAGGACGATGAGGAGACAATGGGGTCCTTTTCAAAAATAGCTACTGTGTTATTTCAAGGGTACAGCGATTTGAACATGGCTGTTCTGTAAAACGAAAAGTACACTTCCTTACTTTTCCTAACACATATAATACAATAAAATGGAATCAACTGCATTGAATAAAATCTAATAGTACACTTCTTATGTGCCTGTAAAGGAAAATCCATTGAACATAATCAAATAGAATCTACAACAGTGACCTGCTTCCAAGGTTGCTAGTTGGATTCGGATCACAGAATATAAATAAAATTTAAAAGGTGAATGCAGTGGAGCACATCCATTTCTTATGACTGCACACTGTTATTGTAAAGTAAAGGAAACACCAACTGAGCAATAATATTCACACTGTATTAAGAAGATAGAAATCCCTTCCTAGAATGTAATACTTTAAGTAGATTAAGTGATTATGTTATTCATTCCCTGGCTTTTCCTCTGCAGTGTTCACATCAGCAGAGAGGAATGACTTCAACAGCAGCAGTAATACGCTCTGGAAACCCTCACCTATTACTGCATGTAATGTCTGTGTTTTTTTTTTAGGCCCTTCCCTCATTATGTGCTCGTTAGTCATGTTTCAGCCATTACTCAAGAAATCCTATTCTAGCTTTACTGGAAAATAATGGAAAGAACCGTCCCATCTTCAAGCTGCATTGACAGGAAAAACAAGAAGCTTCATTTGAGCTCATGTTTCTGACAGTCCAAGTCCAATATTCACCCTTTGCTTTGTTATCATCTAACGTCATAGTTTAATGCAAGTTTAACTGTATTCCCTAGCTAGTTGGTAACTTTGTGTGACCACTGTCTGGTAATGGACAGGTGGTGTACAGGTTTATCAACTCAGCACTGATGAGGCTTTAAACCTGATTAATGATTAATTACTTGTGAATTTATCAGTGACCATTTTCATATTATACATACATACATTAGATATATTGTTCATATAAAACATTGAATTATTGCAGTTTTAGATGTTTGTAGCCTGATGTGTGCCAGGATCACTTTTCATACTGGAGAGCAAGAAGAAGGAAAAACTGATCAAAACTCAAAACCTTCGACATGAAATTCAACAATAAACATTAAACATACTGGAAACAATCCGTTCCTATGGAAACAAAGCATTTCTTACAAGTCATCATATTCCACAACTGAATCTCATTATATAATATAATGAAATACATTTGAATCTGAATTTACATTTCACTGACATCATCATTTTGACAGTTCTGTATAAATGTTGATATACGAATTAGGCTACTCTGATTTAAAATAGATGACAGGTATGATCTGTCAGCAGAAGGTTTCTGCCAGTACCAGGGACTTAGGAGAACTGGTGCTCACGAAGTTTTAACTCCCGGGCCAGCTGACAGAGGACACAAGCATTGCAGAAACACACCAACACCCAGTCTTCTAATATGGAGCCCTGTTAGTTGGGAGAAAAGAGAAATGATGAGTGTAACATAATGATAGATGAAGGTACATAAGCAAAGCTTAGACTCCATATATCACGACATGCAGCGTGATAAGTGGTCGTCTTGATCTATCAATCAAACATAACAGTCTGACATATACCGGTATTTGGTATTTCTCTCTCATGCTGCTCCGTATGGCGACAGTAGTCACAGGAAACCCTCCAGACAGTATATTCAGCAGCGGCAAACACAGACACTCCCCAAACGCTGAACTGACTGTACAAGCCAAGCACGGACAACACCAGAAACCAAAGCAGCCTGTCTGGGACGTGAGCACAGACAAACACAAGGAAGTTAAAGAACAGAACAATGAACAGGTCATAGATCAGGGGCCGTGTTCACAGACATGCTTAGAAAACTCTCAGAGAATGGAAATAGCAGAAGCCTTTATCTTAACAAGGAGGTGTGCTTGACCCTGCTATTTCTCTGTCTTTCCAGCGTTTTGTCGCCTGCTTAAGAAACTCTTCAGCATCTTAAAAGTCCTCCTCTCTGCTCCAAACGGTATTTCTCAGGAGCTCTTACAAGGCTTCGATGCTTTGTGAATCATTTGTATCTTGTAACTAGGATTTAGTCTCAACTTTAAGGGGAAATTCTTAGAAAACATCTTAATTCTAAGAATTTTCTTCGAATTTCACCACGAGGAGCAACTTTTATGCTCAGGAAAAATACTCACAAATCTCCTTATCATCCCAGCAGTCGAAGGTGTCACTGGACCAGCTCCCGGTCCTCGGCTCCCCTCTGGTCATTGTGGGTTGATTTGTTACTATGGGTGGTGGCAGGGGATGAATCATCATCTGTCAACAACACAGATTAAAGGGATTTTACTTCTACACCCTAAAAATGAACATGTTGGCTCTATTTCTTTAGGTTACAGTGCAGCATTATTCAATCAATTCTACATATTTTTCAAAGCTAGACTAGCTTAATTAGAATTATTATAAAGTATAATGAAGCTAATAATTAAAATATAAATAATATAGTAATAATCTGTTTGACAAACAGCAAACTACAAATCTATATGTCAGGCAATTTGTGACTCCAAACTCCAAACTGGGTTGTATTTGTAAAATCGTGTATTTGCTCTGATACATTTTGACATGTTGTAAAACATCATTAAATATAATATTGCTTGTGCCACTGAACCCTGGCACAGGATCACCGTGTCACAAAGCAGTGAGCTGTTTGTCGGGGGGGGGAAGCTGTTCCCATGTGAAGGAGCAGCTCCCATGAACCGACTTAACAACGTAAGATCTGACAAAACACAACAATGGTAAAAACGGCCTGTCGCTCTGTCCTTTGAGAGATTCTCAGTACCTGTTTCATGAATGCCCTCCTGTGCAACATTCAGTACAACTACACTATGTTTTCACTCTATTACAATAAATGTGTAAAATTCCAACAGTGGAATGACTGAATGAAATATTTCAACATACCTGCTTGTTTACGGAGTGATCAGGAACCTTCTTGATTCTTCTCTGGCTTGATGGCAAGACAGAATTCAGCAGACAAGACTTAAATAGACATAAATTATGTAGAATTTGCAGGTAGTGCTACTAATTTGATCTGTGCATCCTCCACAGACACCGACTGCTGGGTGGCAGGACTATGGGAGGAACCACACCTGTCCTGCCTACTGTGGCCTCATCAATTAATCCAAGGTGGAAGATTTTAAAGAAAGCCTCAAAGATGTGTCTCTGTGAGTCCAAGGAAATGCGATAGCTCAGAAATAAAAGACGCAGCTGCTCTTTACTACAGTGAGAGGAAATAAAGGTTTAGTGGCCGAAATGAAGAATATCTGAGAGTATATGTCTGCATTTTCATTCATTTTAAGTCGACCACCAACAGACCTGAACGCTTCAAGTACTTCCAGCAAATCTCCCGTAGAGGGAGGCAGAGGCTGGGCCGAGGTCAAATATGTGACTGGGAAGACGGTGGGTTTTTTTACACTGTGGCAACTTCTTCAATTATTCAGAAACGAGTTTACTAAAATTTCAGGTTCAAGTTCATCCCCAGTTTCCTCGAAATAAGTAGGGATGACCAAGAAATAACAAAGGAAATAAAGTGACCTAATTAGTTATGCTGCATACGTTGTCCTTTAAAGGAACAGAACCCCACATATCTGATTTAATCAGCACGTACCACTTTTTAAATATGTTGTAAAGGACTTTGGGCAGGAAATACAGGTTTTAGTGTGTGTGGATGGGTTCCGCTGTGGTTCTTCTCTTGTGATTCCACTAGTGGTGGGAAGTAAACTGGGAGTAAAGTAATATTAAAGTAGTTTAACTCACCCACTTTAATTCAGTGTTGAGTATTTCCATTTGATGTAACTTTACACTTCTACTCCACTACATTTATTGACTGCTAAAGTTACTTTTCAGATTCAAATTATTGGCTCAAGTGTAAATAATTATGGGAGTGATGATGTTTTATTTTGGATTCAGCTGTAAAGCTACTGTATATAAAGCAGAGCCGTCTCATTCAGCTGCATTACTAAACATTGATGCATTAAGAATTAGAATTCAGTTATATTATGTCTATTAGTCTGAGATGCACTGTTTTTACTTTTGGCATCTGCAGCATGTTCTGATGCTGAGACTTTACTGTCACTTCAGTAACATTTTGTTTGTAGGACGTTTACCTCTGGGTATTTGTACCACTGTGTGGAACTTTAAACTTCATGCATCTGTCTAACTTTGTAACTTCCTAGAAGTGTCAGGTTTCTTGTGGACGGCAACAGATACTCCTTTAATATTTTTGCTGTGTTCATGTACTGTCCCTGCTGCCTTCCAGCACCTGCTGCAGATGGATGTCAACAGCTTTTTGTCTCATTTGTTGAGTGGGGTTTCCTTCCTCTACTTTTAGGACGTTTTAAGTGATATTAATGCAGAAACAGAGACACCTTTAAAAGGTTTCTACTACTACTGCAGATATTTAAGATTTGTTTAGATCGATTTCTTTTGATCTGTGTGACACTGCTTAAAGAATTAAGTGAATTTGATTGATCAGCACAGTATAACACCAAGTCCGGTAAACTCTGTCCATTTGCTTTCGCCTCTTCAGGAGCACTGTTCCTCCTTGCATATGGTGCAATGTGCAGTTTATTGATATTCACCAGCCTCTTAAGAGATAAGAGCCGCTTTCAGACCTTAGTCTGGTGCAGTGGGTGCAAGTGTGTAGGTATGTAGTTCCTGGATGACAAAGCGCTGTTGCCACTGACTGGCCGTCACATTCCCCTGAGCACCTACACGTATCTGTGCATCCAACACCACCAAGCACCACCACAGGCCGACCAGAAGCTCACTGATGGCCTGATGAAATTTACACAAGTTGGAACAGCTTGTGATTTCAAACTGTCCGTTTGGTCTCTAACACAGCCCTCAACAGGCTGATGACTTTGGTTTCCTTTGAGCATTGTTATATCATTTTTTCCTGAACAAATTCTAACATAACATGTAAGTGATAAGTGTAAATAAAATCAGGGCCTGTAGATGACTGCAATCATCATTAACATCTCTTACAAGCCAATGAATCACATCTAAGGGGCTTTGGCTCACACACACACACAGACACACACACACGATCCTGTAAATATCCTGCTGAGTTTCTGCTGTGTAAAGAAAGTTCTAAGATCTAATGGATCATTTAGGGCAGCTCAGCTAAACATTTAGCAAAGGCCCAGTCACACAGTGGGCAGGTTTTACTCATAGCTAAAATAGTGACTGGCTTCACCAAAGCAAAATTAGAATACAACATTAGAATGGCCTAAAATAGCTCAAGCACAGTATTTAGAGACTCTTTTTCCTCAATTACCTAAATAACTTATTATACTGAACCAGCAAAGGTTTCACTGGACACTTCTAGCAGCTGTATGAGGGAACGAAAAAAAGAACAAACTGTTTGGGAGAAAATGTATACCAAACAATGAAAAGTCCTTTATTGCCATCAGAACATGAGTGAGAAAACCAGAGACAAAATCTGACAGAGTGAGGAGGCGACTGTACATCCAGCATCCACACACACACCCACACACACCCACACACACCCACACACACCCACACACACCCACACGGAGCAGCCAGCAGCCTTTCAACAGGACATGAGGGGTACAGATACATAAGGGAATACAGTACTCACACAATGAGGTATAAAGGTAAACACACACACACCAGGCCTTCGTCCTCCACTCGCACTCATGCAACTGAAGGTACAAATACTCAAGTTCTCGTTCATTCTCTAAAAACACAACGTACAGGTGAGCAGAAATGTATAACAGCAGCATCTGGGTCATCTCGATTCAACCACGCTCCCCTTCATCTGTCTCTCAAAACCTTTGGTCATGTGGACACCTGCTTGTCATGCACAATGTTGCCCTTGTATTCAACTGTAATACTTTGTGAGACTCCCAAACTTTGCGAGCAAAGCAGTGGACCCCTTCCCGACTCGCATCCACTGACAGGAACTGTGATGTTGTGGCGAGGGGATGCAAAATATTCTGTAGTCACAAATAAAGTTTTGCTCTCTTCGCTGTAGAGTTTCTACGTTAGTTGGACATTCAACGTGTACATTAGCAGCAATTCTAGTGAATGAAACAATGGCTTTGTAAGTCAGATTAATAACACCCTTTTCCTCATGCACAGGACAGGCACCACCTACTACTCTTTAACTAAATGCCATGCAGGATAGAAAAATAGACTGCAAACTCACAAGACAGAGAAATCAAAGTTCGTCTCCAAAGAAGAGGTTGATTTCACTTCAATTTTTTATTTCATATTTTCTAAGATGTGGAAATAGCAACAAAAAAAACTTGAGAGCGGTAACCAAGACAACAGAAACAACATGAGCAGAGGGCCA
The DNA here is from genome assembly GCF_900324465.2 of Anabas testudineus. Classification (NCBI taxonomy): domain Eukaryota; kingdom Metazoa; phylum Chordata; class Actinopteri; order Anabantiformes; family Anabantidae; genus Anabas; species Anabas testudineus. The sequence goes on from NC_046627.1 coordinate 27,253,968, forward strand.
CTGAGGTTTCGAGTCCCTCTCTTACTCCATTTGCCAACCCAAACTGCCAGGTACGAGACAGACACCCCGCTTCTTTACACTTTTTGGGTCCTCTGCTATGCGTCGCGTGGGCGCTTGCTCCGACTTGCATGCAGCTGGTGTGTATGCCTCATGTGTGTACCTGTGTGTCATGTGGCTCTCATGTCATCTGAAGCTGTCCCCCATCCCAAAGTCTGCAGTCTCCAGGCCCTTCCCTTGCCCCCTACTAGCAGCACCCATCCGAGAAAGGTGGTTGCCTTCGTGTGCATCCGGAGCTGCGCGCTGCACTGGTTTATCAAGACACTATAGTGTGGCTGGAAGCTAGCACCGCTGCCCTCCCTCCCCCACACAGAAAAAGAGGCACGGTATAGTTCTCTTGGAGTCTAAATCTATAGTTCAAGTCTGCCTTACGTCTGGTCTCAGCCTGTCCTGTTTGCAAGGCGGTACGGTGCCACACTGGACCCTCAAAAGACCTAAAACAGTCGAGAGGAGGAAGTGACACGTCACCTGACACGCCCCCACCCTCAGGCCTGTGGATAAAATAGCGATGCCTCACCATGTGACCCCCCAATGGGCTTGTTTCGTTACCTCGCACCCCTCCCAGTTTAGTTTTGTGGTTGCCAAATCTCAACTGTGCACACACAAGCGCACGCACGCGCCGACCCCAACGCTGTCCATTCTACTCAGAATGAGGACAAGCGCCTTAAGTTTCCTGTTTTGGCACCAGACTTGCTTTTCCTCATGTTGGCCAGTCATCATCACTCATCACTACCTCACAGGTTTGTTCTCCCGTTGGAACAAAAAAAGAAAAACACTGGAAGAACTCCTCTCCTCTTTTCTTCCTCTTGGGAAACAAAAACAAACTTAATGAGAAAACTCAAGTTTTTTTTTTTATTATTATTTTTTTTTTCAAATTCAAGGCACAATGTCTATCAATATTCCAATCTGTCTGTCTCCACTCCCAGGTTCAGTGTGCGAACATCGCGTCACATAAGCTGTTGGACTGTCTGCTCGTACGCCACTCCCTATAATCTTACATCTCTATTGTCTGTACTTCAACACTGTTAAGAGACGCATCCGTTTTGGTTGAGAGAGCGACCGCTAAGTCCAAACCAGTGATAAACAATGAACAAAATTAACAGAACAAAAAAAAAAAAAAAAAAAAAGGACACAAATAAAGACAACCGTTTCAAAAACAAAACAAAAAAAGTCTTGTCCTGTTTCTTGTGTTTCAGTATTTTTAAAAATCAAGTCATATCCACCAGCTTCTTTTTGGCAAGCTAGTTGTTTTTTTAAATAAGCACTAAGTACTGATAGATAGGATAGCATACACCGTTAACGTGTGTTTTTAAGTAGATGCGTTTGTCTTTTTTTTGTACTTTTTCACTCTCATAGTATGAATTCAGGTATTTTGTCAGGTACTTTTCACTCATCTGTTTAAGGTTTAAGTTAATGCAAGCAGGGACAGAGTTTGCCATGGAGTCTTGCTCTAGACTTGGGTTCGCGAGTGGCAGGGCCGCCTCTTTACGAGACCCCATTGACCAGGGTCTGGGTTTCGCTGGCCGAAGTCATGCCTTTACTGGGGGAACGCTTGGAAGGCGTTCGCTCATCCTTCTTGCCGCTGGTCCCGTTCTCCTGTGGACACAAAGTGGGAAAAGGTGGCAATGGTCTTAATATTTCATTTCTGGCAATGAAACAAAGGTTGTCACAGTGCACGTTTCTGTTGTACCTTGGGCTCTGAGCCAGCATGGTTTTCCTTCTGGGGCAGGTTCTGTCTGCTCTGGGACTCGGCACGGGATATGTAATCAGCAACAGTCACTGGAAATATCAAAAGCTGTTACTAAACTATTGCTAGGGACAAGATTGTACATACACAGATTCACAATACTGAGTTAAGAACGACCGTCCCCACCACTGATGAACATTTACTCATTACAAAGGGGGACAATACCAACAAGTGAAACACGGTAACTCTAAACTCTCACCTGGCTGTCTGTCACGACTGGTGGAACCTCCCTCTGGGCGGTTGCCACGGTTACGGCGACGGCGGCTTCGGTTGCGGCGCTGAGGTCGGGCTTCTTCGTCTAACAGTTAAATGAGAGAACATGGATTACTGCATCTGACAGTGTCACAGTTAAGGATTTATAAATTCATTTACGAGGCAGCCATGGCAACAATTTATGCTTTCCGAATTCATTATGCAACATATGAGACCACTGGAGAAGTTTTTACCCAGTCCATTCTCACTGGGGCCGGCCTGGCTGTCAGACTCTCCAGCAGCGTCCATCACACTGGGCTCCTGGTCGTTGCGGCGGCGACGGGAGCGTCTGCGGCGGTCTCCTCCCATCCCTTCACTGATGTCTGTGTCGGCGAGCTCTCCCTCACCCTCCAGCAGGGAGTATGGGTTACTGTCTGGATCCCTCAGCACTGAAGATGCACAGTAAATCAGGCAGGAACCGTTGAATACTAATATTATATCATTTATATGCTCCATCTATTACTAACATGAAGTGGCTTCAGCTACCTGAGCTGATGGAGTTGGAAGGTTTGGACCCCGGGCCCCCACGTCCTCGTCCTGAGTTGGAGCCTCTGCCCCTGCCACCCCGTCGGGAGCCTCTCTCCTCTCCACCTAGGCCACGGGGCCGCTGGTCACGCTCAATAACGTCCTCTGACTCGGAAGCATTGGACAGTTCAGAGTTTGTACCTGCATCAAGCAGAGACATTATTAAAAAAACGACCAACTGAATGACAGAACTTTATTTTTAGTAATTAATTTGAAAAACAAAACCAAATCTGTGTCACTTCTGTCTTTCTCACCATATCCAGAGTACTGGCTGTTGGAGGCCCTCCGTCCTCGGCCACGGCCCCCATAGGTGCGAGAGGTGTGGAGTGAGTTGCTGCTTTCATCTGTCAGGTAGCCTTTCTCCCGGTCAGCACCAGGGCCTGCAGTTCGACTGGGAGGTGCGCGGTACCCCACCCCAATCTGACGGAGCTGCTCATCTATCTGGAGACGCTCTAGACGCAGCTGCTCCACTTCCTATGGGACAGAGGACGGAAAAACAGTTTCTGTTGAAAACAGTTTTTAAACAGTTAGGTGTGCACTTCATAGCGTGTTCCACAGCACATGGTTTAGTCAAGTACACCAACAACTTCCACCTCACCCCTGCACCACATCATACAGCATGACGTCTCCACAGTGGTGGGGAAATAGTAGCATGGATGAAATATTCTAAATAAAGTAAAATACAAGGGGGTAAACGGATAATCTAAAATTCATTACAAGTCATGGCATCCACATTTTGTGCTACCTGTTACTACTACCATTTATAATTGTACACATCATCTGACCAATAGGCATCATAAGGTACCTTACATTAGGTAACTACCAACAAAACAAAGCATTCCACTGACCCATGTGTGTAGAGACCAATAAGAGCACAGCAAAGGCTATTTAAATGCTGAAATGAAAATGTATTCAGATGAGACTGCACTGATCCATGCTCCTAAAACTCACATCTGTTGGGGCCTGAGCTTTTTAGTGTCGTTATTGGGCCTATCACTCCATCACTAAGTGGCAGTATTGTGTAAAGTTCCAACTGAATGGGTTGTAGTCAAATCTAGAAAATGTTGGCGTCATTGTCTTTAACAAACCAGTTGAAATTTTCTAGACATGCCTTCAACAGCTTTAGAAACTGTCCTCTCGCTTTTTAATTGTATAGGACGGATAAAACAAATGCCACATTGTGTTGTATGAGGAATCAACTGTAAATAGTGTGTTTTTTGTTGGTTCAAACGTACCCTAAAATGGATAAAAAAGTTTAGAAGGGAAATGATGAGAAACTATTATGTTTGCAGTCATATTTCCAGCTGAAGTAATATAATTTTGAAGCACTACACCACAAGCATAAAGCCAAATGTATCTATGGACCATGACACGTGGTAAAACGTAAAACATCTTAAGTAAAACAATGTTCTAGGAGTTTCCCAATTTGAGCCAAATGAGCCATCTTTATAGCTGGGGGGCTGGGAGAGGGGCATTTACGTGTAATGACAGGAGTGCACTGACAGCAGTTTCTTTGGTGGTTCATTTGTAAGAGGTGTGACAGCTGCCTCCACCAACAACAGCTGAACCTTGAGGGAGGTGTGAAGGAAGTGAGGCAGGGCAGAGAGAGGGGGTCTGGTGTTATTTTTGGAAGCTGAGGGTCCAGATAGCTGGTAATCTAAACTCCAGCATACCCTTCAGCCCATCCCAGAGAGAGGGGCTATTTATGAAAGCACATGAGGTAAGGACAAAATGAGGTGCTCTCAGCAGCTTTCCTCATGTGGCGCTGGGGACGAGGGAGACAGGTGACCAGTGTGACCCTACACATATGTGCCTGCATGTCCCTGCCCCTGTCACATAAAGAAACTGAACTTCTAAGAAACACTTTCTTTACCACGTGTCCAGATATTCTAAGCAGCACTTACATTTAAAGTAACAATGGCTGCAACGCACAGAATGCAGGAACAGTGTGACCCGCAGATTATTTTATCTTGAGTTTTTTTAAGTGATAGATAACAGAGAAAATGGTAGTGTCGCCATCTACTGGGGAACATGGAGCATCGACTCACCTGGAGATAGGACACATGGTATTCCAACAGCGCCTGAGCATTGCTGATGTTCTCTTTAGTTCCCACGAAGACAAAGGGAACCATACCCTAAAAACAACACCAGACAGGGAGATGAAGCGTTGAGTGCTTTTTTTTTTTTTTTTTTTTTTTTTAAGGAAAACAGATAATCATTACTTTAAATACAGCCTGCTATTGTCTGGGACATAATCACTACTGAAAATAGTTTGGATGTTCTTCAAAAAGCATTTTGAGTGGTGAATTACAGACTTTCTGGAATCGCTTATAAAAAAAAAAAAAAAAAAAAAAAAAAAAATCATAGAAAGCACACTGAGCATTAACAGACTGTATCAACCCATCGCAGACAATGCTCAGCTAAGTGCCCACACAGGCTGCGTGTACTGAAAACAACAATAACATAAATACTAATGACAAAACAAGAGAGATAAAGCAGCAGAAAGCAACAGTGTCAAAGCAGACAGCACATGGGACGTCTACGCTCTGCCACAATTGAGTAGCTTTCATTTTTAGCCGAGCAGACAGGGTGGGGTGGGGGTGTGGGGTGGGCACTTTGTGTGGTTGACTAGACGAACGGTCCATTCACCTCTTTGCTGCTGGCAGTGTCGTCCCTGCCAGCCCCCTGCCTGCCTACCTCCTCCCGGGGAAGCTTTTTGTCGTTGTCTCCCTCAATCCTGACGCGGACCACGCCTGACTTGTCCACGATCTCCTGGATGACTTTGCCATTCTTACCGATGACTTTGCCTGTGCAGGAGAGAAAGGGGAAAAAAATGAACGGTAAAATAATATAACAACAGTAGAGGAATGATGAGTGATAAGCAATATGCTGTGGAGATGAAGTGGGATGCTGTCACCAACTAAAAGAGCTCCGTCATGATGGTTATATTGCTCACTCACCTACAAGGTTCCTGGGTACCTGAAAGTAGTCTTCTTTGAACTCAAGATACTCTCTAGCCTGCTTCACCGCTTCTGGGGTCTACAACACAACATTAAATCAGATTATGCTACAGCATATCTATTCATGAATATACAGTAGGACACAGTTTCATTAATCAGCGCACCTCTCCATAGATCCTGAATGTGCAGCTTTCCTCCTCCAGCTCGATGGCTGTGACACCAGGCACTTTTCTCGCCTGCTGGATGTTGGCACCGTGGGAGCCGATGGCAAGGCCCATCAGATCCTCCCTGACCCTCACCTCCTCCTGGTATGCTGACGCTAACTGCTTACTTGTCTGGGAGGTGGAAGCACAAAGTTGGTTTGAGTCCAAATGTGTGAACTAAGACAAAAATGGATGGCTACACTCCAAATTAAAACTGACAAAACGCAGCAGAGGCTGGCAAATGATGCAGATTTAACAGGGGGTGTGCATGTGTGTATCACTACAGTACATTTACCTCCAAATGTTTGGTGGCTTCTTCGTTGCGGGACATTAGCATAAGCTTGGTACGGATGCTGCGGAAATGCATGTCACTCAGAAGAGTTGCACGCTTTACTGTAGTTTCATTTGTAGACTGTGAAGATAATAAACAGGGGATTAAGTAATAACCAAAAAAATATTTTAACTGTTTAGTCAGTGCCTGTTAATGAGAACATTTTAATTAACTCTGATAAGAAGGGCTCAGAAATGTTGCTTTACAATTTAGCTGCTGTATTTAAGAGAGAGGAAGAGAATGTAAGAAACGTGGAATGATCTGTATTCAATGCAACAGGCTTAACATCTTAGGAATACCTAGAAAATCCCCTGATTCATTTAAACCTCTCACATTTAAAGGCAACAAATACTAAAGCTTAATTCTCATCTGTGGATCTGTAACAAGACCATTTATTTGTTCATGAAGTGACACTGATGACTAACCAGCACAATGAGTTCGTGTGTTTGGGCACTGTAGAAGATGCAGTTGGCTCCGATAGCTTTCCTGAAGTCTTTGTGAATGTTGTCATTTGCGCAGCTGTCGAAAAGAAAACAATCCACAGGAGAGTCAGCCTCGTTATTCATTTGGCAGCAGTGGGTCATTAAAACAACACTGATCACTGAGACAACTTGTGAGAAGTTCCCAACATTAAGAACATCCACATTTAATCGTACACCCAAGAACAATTTCATTGATTTAAAATTTCTATGACACTTTCATTTTATACAAATTCAAGAATTATCTACATTATGTAATCTGACAATGTAAAGACACTCACATGTCCCTTAGGTCTTCTGGGACAGGGATTGGGACCTTGTGGAAGGAGTTCCGAGAGGAAGGACTGTTAGGGTTGACGGGCCTGATACGCTCTGATGTGACAATCTCATTGTATGTGGCGTCGCACGCTGCGTATTCGATCACATAAAACTGAAAACAGCACAGAACACAGCGTGTTAATACAGTAAGAGTAATATCAAAGTGCGGCAGCTTATACATTCATACAAAAACTCTGAATCACTTATCAGGCTTTAATGTCACTGATGTTGTATCTCAGGTTGAAAATAAATGAATGCACCCTTGCTCCTAATGCATTTATTCTATAGTTTCATTCATTTTAATAAAGCTACACTGTTCCCTGCTTCAAACCACTATGGTTGTGCCAGAACTTAGAAGCAGAGAGAGATGAAGGAAAAAGTAGACAAACAAAAATGGGAACCATGACAGAGTGAAGCAGAGAACACTGCACAGCCCATGCTAGGGACAGAATTAAAGCCATCAGTCAATGCTAGACATTCCTGCAGGCTCTTATCAGACTGCTCCAAATAACAGCACTACACCAACAGCTACTCCCTTGGCACAGTAGCACCGCGAAACTGGCCTGTCCATATCCCAGTGACCCACTGTTCAACCTCCAGCCTGTGCTGAAAAGCCCGTATGCTTTGAATTGTCTAAAAATTTGAAATAGAAACTCAAAATAAGCCGACTGTGTAGACCAAGTCTGGTGCAAATCCACTTAGACACAACAAGTCAGTGTGAAGACGAAGCATGGGGTGTGTGGGAAATGTAATTTGAAGGTACGCTGTCAGACCACATCAGGACACAGTGACTCTTTGAGCTCATTACCTAGCAGTACTTATCTTTCTGCATGCCTGTATTCACCCTACATACAGCATACTGCAGTACTCGGAGCTCAATAAACTGTTACTGGCAATACAACGGAAGCTGACGCAAAGGGATAAAGATAATTGCTGAGCCTCTATTACTTATTATTGGATACTGCGATAGACGGAGATAAGCTAGTCTAGCTGAAGCCCACTAATACAAGGTATCTTCTTCTCAACAGTATTAGTCATTTTCAACTAAATACAGCAGCCGGAAATTGCAGCTGGTGCACTAAAAATCAGGAAGTAACAATTCCTTAAGCGCATTGGTGTTTTCTCAGCATCCAGAGTGCTCTAAAGATTAAGCAAATTAGTCAGGATTAAAAAACAAAAACTGACTTAAATTTTATTTTTTACACATGACAGGACACCAAAACAATCATCAATATGTTGTTCAGTGCAATTTGCTGTTGTGTGACTATGGTGTTTGAATTCATGGAGACATGCAGAGATAAGAGGAGGATTTAAAAACACCATGAAGACAAAACGCGTCACCAAAGTAAAGAGGATGTGCTCGTTTTATTTCAGTTTTATTTGACTTAGTAGCGTGTACCAGCAAGGTTCCTAACAACCGCTTACCTCTCCCTTCATCATTCGGACTCGTGCTAACCACCAGCCACATGGCTCCTGTTCATTGGCCCTGGAGTAAACCTGTAAGAATACACACAGACATTGACAGCTGGGTTAGAGACAAAAGAAACAACGAATGCTTCCATGAACTGTGCTTTAAATTTGTAGTGAAACACAATGAGTGTGAAGCAACAACAGTGAACGTGGCCTCAGATTCATATTCAGCAAGCAAACAGCAAACCTATGTCACGTGAACGGAATTCATTGTTACTGTTTAATACGTATACGTATATGTAGATACAATTTCATTCTAATGGAAAAAAAAGCAAATTGCCCAACTTTATTAACTATAATTAGTAAAAGACACCAACGCCTTGAATCATGAGGCCATGAAACTCAGGTGTATGAGCTGAGTCAGAGACATGCAAAAAGCCACACCACGCCTCACCTCCACTTCCTCTCCTTCACCAATTTCCTTGTGGTAGTCGGCTGGAGGAGGCAATCGTACGTCGCTGAAGGGCAACTGTCTCTCTGGCTGCCAACTGTGGTGAGGCCACACACAGATAAAATACATTTAGTTTATCAGAGAACCCAACAAAATTTCAATCCAGCAACAACTGACACGTTGGGATTACAGCGGCAGTGGTGTATTAAGCAGTCGTGGCTGTTATCACATTAACTGACGCAATGACAATAAAACATTTTAATGGATCATTAGTTTTAATGAGTATGTTTCTGGTCAATGAGCAACCATGTTCATTGTTTGATGTTATTTTACATTTCAAAAAAAATGTTGAAAATAAGTCCACTATATAACTTTCAAAGGTGAAACTTGATGTTTTACTATTACGTACAAGAAAAAAACTGACCAATTTTTACATTTATTCACAAGTGATAACTAATTTAAAAATCTAATCAGATTTAAAAATAATAATTTTCATTTAAGGGACAATATTACTAGTAGTAATAGTTGTTTCATTCATTTATATATTATACAACCAGCTACTCCAGCAGATCCATGTGCTTAGAGAAAGTAAAAAGAGAAGGAGGAACCATCCCACAAATGAGACAGGCCACCATGCTGCCACCTCTCTTACTCTGCATACTTCGGGTCACTATTTTAGGGGCGTCATGAACGCCACTCTGAGCCAAATAGATAAAGTAGGAAGGTGGGTGGGGGTGGTGAAAAGGGACAGTAGGTGGGGCTAGGACTCAAAGGAAGCATACTATGAGGATGACAGGAGAAGGGGTCAGAGCAAAAGGGGAGAAAACTGTTAGAGACGTGTATAGACAGCTGCGTGCCAGGCACAGGTGCTCAAAAGGACAATTTTCACTGCCTGGGTAAAGCACCAGCCAGACACAGTCCTAACTCTCCGTTACTCCAGTTCCAGCTTAATTTTCCCCATGTGAGGGATATTTGTAATAAAGCACATACACAAAGTTGGTTAACAGAAAGAGCGAACTTACTTGTTTTCAAATACAATTGTGAGCGAGTCTTCATGGACATCTTTGATGTAACCCTAAAGGAGAGCAGGGAGAAAGAATTTTATTGTCATAAATGCGTAATTAAGAGTGATGAAGGGTGGGGCTGTGAGTATTCCATATTTCACGTAAACAATGTAGACAGCTGGCTTGTAAGCCGTGCAAGGACCAATACTGTGACTGTTGCTGAAAAAGAGCATCTAGAGCTTTTTGGAAGCCAAGACATCACATCGCTGACACAATTCTCTGGCTGTGAATTCTGTGCTGGATAAAGTGACGAGGAACACTGACTCCTCCTGACAGCAGAGACAGAATGGAAATCTCTCTCTCACAGACACACACGCAATTCCTAAACCAAAAACAGAATTAAAATGCATGAGCTCTCTTTGTGTGTAAGTTCTAAGACAACAGTTTTACACAAGGTATATTTGTGAGGGCACATGTATGGGGATAGCTGGCATTCTGCCTAGACTATATGGGCTGATGGGCAAGTGACAACTACTACGTGAGAGATCATTTTAAAGTGTTACGTGTCCATCACAACCAACCATAAACTTACCACAGCATGCCATAAACTTTCACCAACACCCCCAGTGCTGAGCAGTGACCAGATGGGAGCAAAGCAGTAGGTGTGGCATGTCTCTCAGTGTAAAACTACCATATATGGGGCTGAGAGGTCAGAAGGTATCTTCCACTGCAATCACGCCTGGGGGTCGGGAGTGGGTATGGATTCACCTGCTGGGAAGGTGCTACCTTTCGAGGAGCTGGCTAGGGTTTCACAAGCAATGTGTGGACACACTGGGATTTTTGCACCCTTTGAGCAAAACGTGCCTCTGTATCTATGCAAGCCACTACTGTCTATAGGCTTCCAATACCAAAACAGTTGGTCAACATCATAAAAAGGAGTCAGCAACAACAACAGGTTTAACCGAAAACTTGCTCAACCACCAATTTCCTGAGGTCACATTAGGTGACAGCTGAATGTTACGTCAGGCGAAGTATTGCTTCCACTGAGCACCACCAGGTCAAAGGGCAGGCAAGCCCTCATTTAAGCATGATATAAATGGTGAAAAGGTGGGAACAGACACAGGCAACTTTGTGATGAAGTTGCATTATATTCAAGCCACCTGCCACAGGTCCATGTGGGTTATCCTTGTCTTTGTGGAAAAACAGAGAAACTATATGTCTGCTCACAAAATAGATTAGATGGGAAAGTTGTTCCTTCTTAGCAAAATGTGTTCAGATATATCCTTGTGTTTATTCACACAAAAATAGTTAAAATAAAGATCACTCCACAAAAACTGCCTGAATCCACATTTAGTGTTATGGGCCTATCCGGTATGTACTTGCTGCCGATTATATTTCAAAAAGAAAAACTTACTGATAATATGACACCAGGCTGAATGAGATGCATTTAAAAAGCAAAAGCCTTTTACTTGCATGTCTGTCACATCAATCACAGCAGGTAAAAAAGTAGATTTTTTGCCACTCTCTCCCACCAAAGATATAATATTTACTTGGAATCTGACATTTAAAATGTTACTGACACTCAAGTGTCCATTTCATCCACAAAACAAGGGCTGCATGATAAGTGACAAAAAAGGGGTGAGTGGAAAGTGTCCACTCATGCCAGAGGAGAACTGTCACCCTGTAAAACAGAACGACAGGTGAAGCAGCATGAGGAGAATAAATATAGGCTCATCTCTAAACCACCATGTGGCCGGCTGACCAGCTGAACACTGAGAGAGAAGCACAACACTTAAAAAATGTGTTTAAACTCATAAGAGAGAAAAAAAACAGTAGATACCAAAAATGGTTAGATTAAATATCAGAATAGAGTTATTTCTCTATCCCCCCCCCCCCATAAGGTTACGATTACCTTTTGAAATCTGAAATTCCTACAATATTCACCAAAGACCAAAAGCTATATGACAGACTCAAAATGTTTAAATGTAAGCTCTCTTTTTATGTAAAAATTATAATTATAATAATAATAATAATAATCATGTTTAGCTTTTCATTTTAAGTCACCTAGTAGCCATCTTAATGTAAAAAGGCAAAGGTGCTGTGACACAGCAGCAACAAAGACTTCAAGTCATGTGCTTGGATATGAAAGTATAGTTTGTTTTGAAAATGAGACAGAAATGAAACAGAAACCCAACAGTCTAGTTCTCCCTTGACAGAACAACAAGACTTAAGTAGAGAAGCTAGGACGCGGGTTGGGCTACACAACAAATATGAAGTATGTGAGCTTTGATGTAGCATCTCATCATACTTGTGCGCAGAAACTGCACAACAGCTGTCTGATTAACAGCCAGCTTCTATTATAAATGCCTGCATCCCGTCTCATAGACATATATTGCGTAAAGATATGTGCCACTTCAAAATTATGGGAATCTTTTCTCAGTAGCATGTAATCATGTTGACATTCGCCGAAAAAAGGCAAAATATAGGCCATGCATGGTGATGACAAGTGTACCTAGCTTAACTGCTAGCTGGAGCTAGCTACCCACCCCACAATGGCCAGCCCTAATGGAATGTAAAAATCCCCCCTGTTGGTCAGGATTGGACCAGAGCTAACATTAGCCAAGTGATGGTTAGCTGGTGCTCGGCTCAGAAGAACGAAACCAAACAGTTGTACTTGAAACAAAACTTTTGACTCAAACGGCGACTGATCCCAGGTTACCTTGTAGAAGGCCCCGTTCGAGCCGCGAACTTCCACGGCCAGTCCGTCCATACTTGTCGGTAGATCCCCACGGCTGTGCTTGTCTGTAGCCGCTACGACTCCCTGCGAGTCCGTTAACGTTACCACCCCCAGCTTCGCCGGCCCTTCGCCGCTATCCGGCCGCTTGTGGATTTCCAGTGTTTCGGGTGGAGGGAGAGGGGTAGAGGTGAAGGGGTTGGGGAGATGGGTGTGATGGTGTCAACTAAAGCAACGCAGACGCTGTCTCCGGCAGCAGACAGTTGAGAAGCTCCGCTGTCGGGTTTTGTCTCAGAGGGGGATTTGTCGCCCGCGAGCTGAACGGCACCGCTACGAGCAACGGCGAAGTCTCGACGTGCGCGGGGAGAAGCAGGCTAACGTTAATGATGCTACGGCAGAAGGATGCTAGCTGATGGATGATTAGCTGGGAGGCTAGCGATCAACACCTTGATCCCGTCAGTTTTCAGGGATGCTAGTTGGCTAGCATTTGATAGCTTGGCTGCGTTTGTTTGGTGGTGGCTGTGGCGCAGTCGTTGCGTTGATTAATTTCACAGAAGTCGTCGCCGGGGGTCGTTTCTTAAGTCCGCGGTGCAATTTTTAGCGCTGTTTCTTCCCCAAAAATCGTATGAAATGCACAACCGCCCGGCGTCTCCTTACTCCAACTACCCGTCCCCTCAAATACACGCCGATTGAGTGGGACTGAATGACCTCGAACACCCCACCCCTCCGTGACAAAGACCCGCCTATGAGGAAACACAGGCACGTGATTGGTCAACGAACTCGGCAATCAATTCCCCCTCTCATTATTTGGTTAAGCAAAAAAGGGTTGGTTCAAAAGCGTGGCCAATAAAAAGCAGCGAGTCACAGCCCGACTCCAGTCATTGGTGACTTCTCGTGTCAATTAAAGTGATAGTCAAATTGACTGGCTCTCATATGTAATTTTGCCCACTCATTGATGAGCGAGGACCACCAGCCATTGTGTAAACAGCACTATAGTGGAGTTACTATACTACACGTTCTGATGTACTGAGCAGAAAGATACGTTACATGCCAAAAACAACCATAGCCAGGCTGGAAAAGTGAAAAACAAAGAGTATTCAGATTTTTTTGTGTGTATTGACACACTTTGTCATCTTCAGTAGACTTTATGTTTAATGGGAAATAAAGATGGAGGAAAGACATTGAACTCCTTAGTCAATAGGTCCTATCCACTGTGACGACCCTTGTTTGATTTACTTGGACTTATTGTTGTTAATTATGTGTTTGTACATTGTTAAATCAATATCCAATGTACTGTTTTCAGCGCTTTAGAAGACTTATAAGGCGTGTTCATTACTTATGATTCAATAACATTATTTAACATGGCATCTACTTGCCAATTTTCAATTAAAAAGATATTCACACAACAAATTCATATGATTTCTCTAATTCTTTTGAGTATGTTATGACACACTGATTCGCTCCTCAGTAATAGTAACAATTTCATATCTGCCACATGAATGAATAAGGCACACACTGTTTCTTGATTCTCTGTAAAAATGGTCCTGCCCCAGTGATTCAGAATTACGGTCCTCTACTTCTACCTGCTGCTATTTCATCAACCAAGAGCACTACCGTGCTATTGTCAAATTGGATTTGTCCTGTGACTGTTCACACAGAAAATTTTATATTGATGCATTAAGCACATAAAACTGAGTTATTAACATAGAGGTTTTGTGGCAAACAAATGGGCCATCTCCTCTGAGATTTGTGGAGAAATGTCCATCTTTGACATATGTTCCTTATCTACCCCATTTGAGGTGAATGCTCATCAAACATCTTGTGGCTTCTACTATGAATCAGGCTGCTATAGTGCCGACCCCTATCACACCCGAGAAATTAGTTTTACTCCTGCTAAGAAAATCAATTGTCTTTATTCAGTTATCGCTTACAGTTCTTACCTAATATGAGTGAACGAGATGAATCTTCTAGTGTTCCAGGCCCAGAGCGTATATTTTATACAATCTTATACCATCTAATGTAATCGAGCATGAACACATTTGGCTCCTTTGTCTCTGTCACAGATGCAAACAAAATCTGTGTGTGTTTTGTAATGTTGGGTAAAACCAGTACAGAGGGGGTAGCTCCGGGGGCTCAAGCCGATGCCCTGCCATAAAAATGTCCCTCTCAGCATGAGCTACTTCTTCATTTCCCCCAACAAACACCTGTCAAATGTTTTCTGTCTATACACATGTAGCCCAAGCCTCAGCTGGTAAAACTTGTAATTATTTCAGTCACGCTTGTAAAAAATATGAAACTAACTGTGGAACACAAAGTCTGTGTACGTTGTCTATCAAGGAGTTAATTAATGTCGTATGCTCACTTAAATAAAATTGTAATATGGCAATATACAAAGGTTCAGATCGGCTTCCTATTGATAGACTGGGAATGTAGTGTCTCTGGGCACAGCTGCCCAAACATTAGATTTTCAGTAGATTTGTACTGTATTTGAGATTTTTGTACAATAATTGTTACTATACGGAAAAAAAAACATTAAAATCAGTGAAATGTTTGATACCACAATTATGCGCGTTCCCGAGAGTGTCACGCACTCGCCGTCTGCGCGTAATGGTCACGTGGGCCACTTTAGCCAACAGGAACGCTTCTTGCAGACGCGCGCAACTCGACTCAGGAAGCACTGTTTGTCGTGGTGTTCTTGTCGTTTTATGTTCATAACAAAAGCCTTTTTCACATCGCGAAATTGATAAGTTGTTAGGTTAATAAAAAACGCAAGCCAGCTGAAAATGTCCGCTGGTCCCGAGTCTAGCCATGTATCGTCGCTTGGGAAGGGTGACAGTTTGCATCAACAGGGTAAGATAAAATGTTTGCTAAGTTAGCATTACATTTTAGTTAGCATACATTAGCCAGTTTAATTTTATTAAATGAAAGTGTGGTGTCGTGAAACTTATTCAACTTAATTTACAATTAGACGTCCTATAATCCTATGGGAAATTAGACTGTGTAGGCCGGATGTGTGAATGTCTCCACGGTGATTTTGTTTGGCCATTTTCAAGACTGTTGCTGTCTTTATTTTACCCAGTTCTCGCCTCCTTTCCTCTGTGTGACATGACAGAGGAGGATCTGACCCAGAACCCTCAGTTCTGTAAACTTCTGGCCACCCTGGCCCATCATGTGGATCAAACTGGACTTACTGTCCCTCTGAAAACAGAGCTGGAGAAGGTATCAGCAGGCACTGAGTTCACACTACATAACCTCCTCTAATGATATCTGCCACATTTGTTACCATACATTCAGTGTTATTATTCAGTGGTAACCAGGCCTCTTACTGGCCTCTACTGGTAACCAGGAACCATTACATTAACATAGATGGAAGCTGTTTCTTCCTGTGCAGGTCTGAGGTTGTATGTATCAGTGATTGCTTTTTTTCTGCAGGCTGAGCAGAAACTTCATAGCCAGAGGCGTCATTGGCTGCGCTCAGAGAGTCTCTACAGAGGACTGCAGGAGATGATCCAGGACCACTGTGTCAGGAAGCACCATACCACTGTCCCCCCTGACCAGAACATGGTACATTAGAATTATTTCCATCGTCTGCAAAACACCTGCAGTAAATCACAGATACAAATGTGCAAATTTAGTCATTAAAACTGCACTAGGGAACCTGAATTGTCCAAATCTAAATTGTAGGTGAAGGTAACCCCATTTAAAACATTTTGACTTAAATACCCAAATCTATATAGTCATATACCATGATATGGGTAAACTGCTTATATTATGTTCATGATTAAAAAGTCAATGGCACTTATCTAATGATCTAGATATACATGTTTGTGTGTGTGTGTGTGTGTGTGTGTGTGTGTGTGTGTGTGTGTGTGTGTGTGTGTGTGTGTGTGTGTGTGTGTGTGTGTGTGTGTGTGTGTGTGTGTGTGTGTGTGTGTGTGTGTGTGTGTGTGTGTGTCCGCGCGCGCACAGTTTTATGAGACAGTGGAGAAGTGTCTTCTGGTGGCTCAGTGTGTCAGACAGCTGGACCCCAGTAGCAGTATCAACCAGGACCAGCCATCTGTTCTGGGTCTGAACCCCCAACAGGTGATGGAGCTCATGCCTCCAGAGAAGGTGACTGAAAAGAACAGAGCACATTTGTTTATTTGAAAATCTTGTTTTGGAGACTATTTCTTTGGTTCTGGATTCCCTTGTATGATCTCACAGCAATTGAGGAATGCAGGAAAAATGACATGTCATATTTCTCTGTGCCCATGCTGTATTTATATGTAACAGAATGTGCAAAGAATGAAACAGAGTCTGCCCAGAGAGCTGGAGAAACATCTGAAGAAAAAGTGCCTGAGCCTCCTCTCGTACTATCAGCCTGAATGGGGTACATTAGCTAAACACAGTTTTATCTATGTAGTAAAAATTTTAGTTCTCATCGCTTCATTGCTGCAATGAGATGATGAGCAACATGTTTGTTTTGTAATCTCTCGTAGAAAATGAGAGTGACGGTCTGAAGAGCAGCAAATTATCACACCTGTCAGCTCAGTTGGACAAAGAGAAGAAAAGAGCAGAAAGTCTGAAGCAGACCTGCCGTGAAAACACAGTTCTCTTGCAAAGACAGACTCAACTCTACCTCTCTGTAAGTATTCCTCTGAATTGTTAAGGAAACCTATCTCTGTTTTTTGCATGTTGCCACACATAAACCAATATGGTCATTCAGTGAAGAAATACACTCACTCTGAATAGGTTCCTTTCCTATTTTCTGGTGCATGTGCATGAAAGGTTCAGTTTGTCACAACAGTATTTTGCATTTCATTCTTTTTTTCCCCGAGCAGGAACTGATTAAGTGTATTCAGCTCCTCCAGTCTCTCATCCTGGACCACAGGCTGAAGGTCCAAACAGATTTGGACAGAAAGAAGCTTGACTACTTTGAGGGCAAATGTGAATTAGTCTTACAGAAGATAAAGTAAGATTTCAATCCTTCACCTACAGTACACATACTGTACAGTACTGTTGATATTGTAGAAATTTACTGGTGTCACGATTTCTCAATGGCAATAGGACCAGTCATCTGCATACTGTTACTCGTAGGGACAAAAGGATATCCACGTACATTTCAATGCCAGCACCCAATATTTAACATTTTACATACAATCTACTACAGATGGTACCATTTTAAACCACAATGTTTTCACTCTGTCACCCATTTAGAAGTGGGGTTAAGTGATGTGATCTATATGAAAAAAGCCTCAATAAGCTGAATATTATGACCATTTAATTTCTTTGTTACAGTATTTTTTTTATATCTGATATCAACTCATTGTTACAGTATGCCATATGAGAAATATAACTCATAGTGTTGTCAATCATAACATTTAAAAGTCAAAAGAGTAAATAATAAGCATAGATACATCTCTGTTTCTCATGTCTGTTTATCTTTTTTTCCCCCTTTGCAGGTCTGAGATGGTGGAAATTCAGCTGGACACATACACAACTGAAGCAGTATCTGCTCACAGAAAGATAAGGCAAGTCACTTTTTGTTTTTCTGACTGACTGAAATGTCAATATTATTTATATATCTCCACTGGAGTACTTTGGTTCAGAACTGTTTTCTAAAGGGCAGTGCAGTGATAATAGTTGAAGGAATGCATACTGTTTCTCACTAGCGTTTGTCAAAAAAAATGAAACAGTCTTTTCTGCCATATCTCCATTTCAGAGAGAAGCTAGAGTCGGAGCTGAAGGCCTGCCAGGTGGAGAAGCAGTCTCTGGAGTTAAAGCTGGCCTCCTTTGAGATCTTGGGGAAAGAGTTTGAGGCCCTGGCTGAGGAATACTGCAGATTACGACAGGAGATAGAAATGAAGAACTGGGCCCTGAAGGAGTTTACCCAGTACAATGAGAAGTGAAGATCAAATCTGATTCTGGGACAGTGCTTTTCACAGTGCGTCATTGCTCACAGAGACTTGCTGGCTTTTGGACATGAGACGCAGAATCTGTGGACTTTTGGCCTGTAGTAACTATTTAGTGTACATGAAAATAATACACAATCTTATGTATTGCAATGGAAACTTGGGAGAATATAATATTAAACTAATAAAATGAATTATCACCAGGAGTCTGAATGTAAGTAATGCCCTATATTCACATAATATGCTTCTCTGTGCTGACATCTGTTTTCCCTGCAGAAATGTAGTGGGAATATAATATAATATAAAAGCATCCTGCTCTTTAGATAAGGTGGACGTACCTGTCATCCATTCTTAGTGTGTGTGTCTTTTTCTTTTCACCAGATGACATATTTTATAAATTCTTGTTAAAGGAACTGGTGCGTTGTCTAGTTAGTTCTGGGGAGTCTCAGTTGTATCCCTTTGCAGCAGTAGGTGTATGTGAGCTAAATAACTTTTGCGTTCTTCAAAACTGTATACAGTTATATTTTGTAAGGTGTTAAACCTTTGTAAAGTGCCTTGAGATTACTTTTGTTGTGATTTGGTGCTACAGAAATAAACTGAATTGGTTTGAAATAAAAAAAAAAACAAGATGCACCTTTTTTTATTTTTTATTTTACGAGACTTTACCTCAATATCATAAAATGTCCAAACAAAGCCTACATATACTGTATGTTTAGCAAATGTATCTGTTCTCACCATTAACCTACTACCAAGCAGGACAATGGTTCCTTTAACAATAAGATATTGGCTGCAACTTTGAAAAGCTTCCACGAGGTGGCACTAAACTTTACATTTTAGCTTTTAATTGGCATCTGCATATTTCTTGTCGTGTCTTTCATTGTTTCCCACATTTACTGGACATACTGAGACTTCAGGAGGCGTTCATCTTTTCCGTACACGTTCATCTACTATTGGAAGGGCATTTAACTGGCTTATACAAGATTTGACCTTCTTTGCAATCATTTTAAACCTCCAACAGACTGATGCACTTGAGACAAGCTAACTGTTTTTATTACTCTTCAGTGTCGAAACATTTTGACTTCTGTCACAAGAGCTCACTTCCTGTTCATCAACACTTGAGTTTGAGTTTTCGTCACATTAGGCTGTGTCATAACCCATTGAAGTCACAGCCTCTGGTCCCCATACAGGGATTTAAAAACCCTTAATCGTGTACATTTAACTTGTAACCAATCTATAACTAATAATTGCATTATTAAGCTAAACGTTAACGCCCCCTGCGCTGTCTGCATTGACGATCTTTGGCAGCTGCTCTCCTCGGAGGAGAAACGGAAGTGGCTCCGGGTGAAGCATCTCGCTCTGTCCCGCCCTCTCTGCTCTGCTCTCATCAGCAGCCGAGCCCCGCCTCGCGACGCGAACCGCTGGCCGTTCCCCCTCCACATCTGGCCGTTCCCCCTCCACATCTGGCCGTCAGCCCGCTGCGCCGCCGCTGCGTCCGGTACCGCGGCATGGTCACACTCGCACCGGCAACGAAGAAGTGGATTGTAGCTCGAGAGGCAGCATGTCGGAGGTGCGAAAATTCACAAAGAGGTTAAGCAAACCCGGGACGGCCGCGGAAGTGAGGCAGAGCGTGTCGGAGGCTGTGAGGAGCACCGTGGACCTTGTGGTGAGCAGAGCGGTCATTTTAGCTAACACATCACGTAACGAGCCTCGGCTGGTTAGCCTGCTAACTCCGCTCCTCTCTGTCCTCCACGGGGACGATGAATATGTCCGCTCCTGCCAACTAGCCGCTGTCCTTCCTGGTCTCTCCCCACTCTTACTCTTTCATTTGTTGTTGTTTTTTTTTTCTCCAGTTTTCATTCACTGTCCGCGTCTTTTCCCACATTGTAGTGACCCGGGTTATGTTGGAGCGGGTACATGAAGGTGAATTCAGTCGCACTTGGTTTTTCCGTCTTGTGCGGCTCCTTTTGTGTGCTGGCGGATGAGGAGCAGTGGACCAGTTGGACAGCTGCAGCATGGCTTCCCTGTCCTGTCCTGTCCTTGCAGCAGCGTGTGCCTCCTTATTTCTCTTAGCAATGGTCACATTGTGTGAAAGAAACGCAGGCGACGCACGTCTTCATCCATTGATTTCTCATAAGATTTGCAGTGGTTTATTTTCTCTTCTCCTGCATGAACAGCAACGCTGGTGGCTCAAAGTGGCTTTTGGACTGACTGCAAGGGATTAGGCGCAGTGGCTTGAGATGAATAGCATTTAGGATCCTGCTGATACAGCATGTGTGTGTGTGTGTGTGTGTGTGTGTGTGTATGAAGTCATCTTCAGGTCAGTCAGAAGCGTGACATCAATACTGAACCTTTCACAGTAATGTCAGTGCAGATTGGGATTGCCTGCGGATTCTTTTTGTTTTAACTAAAACCATGTGGTATGTCAGACACCTTCTCATATGCTGTGTGACAATGACAAACTGCAACCCAAGACACACGCCAGTCATACATCTTTGGCTGTTTAGAGAGCAGAGATGGATATGCTTGTATGGGAGATAAACTTATTATTCCCTTGGGATCAGACTTGTTGTAAGTTGTATGGAGTAAATAGTAGCTTGGTAGCTGAGAACAAACGCTGTTTTGTGGAGGCTGCTTGGTCTGTGTTCCTCTCTCATGGGGATTCCCTTAGGCATGTTGTGACCATACTTCCTCTGAGACTGTGTGTTCATTCATTTTTAGTTTTACCAAACTGGTTTTAAATGTTATTTAAGTAGTTATTTTTTTCTAAACCTCCAGGCTAATCAGTATTAAGTTGCCTCATGAAAGTCATCTGACAAGTGATTCTCGCCCCGGTGTTCGTAGAAACTGTATCTACTTCACCTCTGTCGTCTGTGTTTAGTGGTTTGTTACATAAGAATGTTTGGGAACCAATGGACAGTATTGTCAGCCTGATCATGTCCTGTGAAACCCCTGACATACATGCTTTGACGACTCTCATGTGGGTTAAAGGTTTCTAGTGTCTCTCTGGTTGTTTCATGTTGTAAAGTCTGCTGTCTGGTTCAGATTTTCTGATGACCAGCAAGCTCACACACCAGTGTTTTAACTAAATAACTGTGACTCGTCACTGCATGGACTCCACAGGTTCTCTGAAGGTGTCTTGTGGTAACTGTCACCAAGACATTGCTAGTATATCATTTAATGCATTGAGTTACAAGGTGGGGCCTCCGGACTGGATTTGTCTTTCCATCACATGCCACAAATGCTTCATCTGTTACAAACTAGCAAACAAGGGATGCCCAGATGTGGAATCAGGAGGAGACACACTGAGTCAAGTACAAGAATGTGTATTTCCAAAAAGATAACCAAAAAGTCACCGCTAGAGCTGGCAAAACGCAAGAAAACAAAGAAAAGAACTAAGGGTCACTGAAACGGCAGGAGAATACTAACAATGAGATAATAAATCATAAAACGAGAAAACTAAATCGCTGCAAAGGCAGGAGAGTAAGAATTTGGAGTAAGTATGAACAAAAACTGTCACTGCAGAGCAGGAAGGTAAAAATCATTGAAAAAACAAACATATAGGAGAAAGCAAAGCGATCACAAACAAACAAAAGAACTTCTATTAAGAGGTCTAACTTACATTCAAATAGTAGTGAACATGAGCTGGTGGTCAGAGAGAGGAAAACAGGAGAAAAGATCTGATGAAATGAGGAAGACACACTAGCAAACTAACAGGGAACACAAGAGGGAATAAATACTGTGTGAGGTGAAGCAGCTGTGGCAGAACCCCTAAAGAGAAACAGCCATCATCTGTCAGAGTCGCGCAGATCCTCATGTCCTCCTACCTAAACAACTGACTGCACACTCTCTGCCTAACATAGGGCACACCTTGAAAAGTGCCATTTTAACAAGATAATCAGTTTTATTCATGTTACCTGTCAGTGGGTTTATTATTCTGGCTGATTTATCATAAATGGATTCATCAAAAAATAAGAATTTGCAGATTTAGTAATAAAGAAATGATTTTTTTTTCTTGCATCCTAAAGTGGTTTCCAGATTTATTTATGTCATTATAATACCACTTGACTTCTCTCATGATTAGTATCTAGGTATTCGTGTCATCAGTTAACGATGACACATTTAAATGGTTTTGGGGCGGTAGGGGAGGGATGAAATGTTTCTGGCTTTCAAATGAGGGCATGACATTACAGGTCTGTGATATTCTGCACTGGTTTGCAAATAAAGTAGACTGTTATAGCAGAAACATTTGCTTCCATGTGAAACTACAACCAACTGAGCATGTGCAGCATGCATTTCATAGAAATATCACCCACTGTAGACAGAGTATATCCAAGTCTAAAACGTAGGTCCTGCTGAGAGTCTTAGATAAAGGGAACCCAATTTAACAAATCAGACAAAAATACAATCATTCATTTATTGTGGAAAACAATCCAGTCTTTTTGTGTGTGGCAGATGTATGTGATCCCTAACAAAGGTGTTGAATGTCCTTTATTTGTACATAATCTACAGTAACCGACAGTCGACTGGTGGAGTCCAGGCTCTTTAGGAAGTATTGTGTGACTGGAAAGTCTCCTATTGCTTAGGCCAAAAATGAATTATAATTAGACAGCCACACAGTTCTGCTCAGTCATTTGCATTTAACAAAATAATAGGAACAATATAACTTATAATATTAGTAGGAAAATGCACATTTTTATGTATATCGTAACCATGTAAGCTGCCAATGTGTTGTAAAACGAGGAGGACATGGGTCAATGATGCTAGCTTGGCCCATTTTCCTCCCTCGAATGAGCTGCTGTGTTTCAGTGCAGCTCGTATACATGCAGACTGGAGCACTTTGTGGGGTCAGCCATGGGACAGTGGCGCTACATCATACATGATGTGACTTCCATGTAAGTGTGGGTGTGCGCATCATTTCTGTATAAGTGTCTCTCACTTTCTTTATGTGATAAAATCCACCTGGTTGTGTTGGAGATGTGAGCGCCTTATATCTTTTGAACTATAATGGGTCACAGACATCTGGAAATGCAACCTCACAATAATCATCATTGTCCCCTCGAGGCAAACTGGCAGTTGTGCTTTGTATTCAGTGATTGGTTCGTGGTTCTCCAGCCAGAATCGAGAACAGATAGTCAACAGAAAATGAGAAATTGCAATATACATAAGAAGGTAAACTGTCTTTATTGCGTGCACCATACAGTTTCACCCAGATGTTAAACCACCTTTCAGTGTTTTAGTATCTCTCTCTGCTTATTTCTGTTTCTCAATCAAGGACTTTGTGGCTTTACAGCTGCCTGCTTGTGATTCTTTCCCCTTCTGTGAAAGCAGAAGTCTTACTCTTCTGTCTTTCCTTCTCACTTAGTTTGCTTCCCCTCTCTCTCTCTTGCTTTGTAACATGATCAGAGTTGCAGTTCTGCCACTGTGCATTGCTGAGCTGTTGCCTCGGACTTGTAGCGCTGCGGTTCAGCTTGTTGCACATGACAGGAAGTAGAGCAGCTGCTTTGGGTGCAGGGGCGTCACAGCCATATGTAATGCTTTCAACAGACTTTCACGTAGGTGTTGTGCCTTGCTCCTGCTCAGGCTGCTGGTTGAACACTGTGGAGTCAGTCTGTATTGAAAAAAGCATAATTTTCCTTGGCATTAGGCAGTTTTTATGTAGATTAGTGGTTCAAAGAAATTTCAGAACTTAAGTGGACAACCGTCAAAGTCTGGTGGAAAAATGTGCAGAGAACATGTACATGTAACCATGTTGTTTCCAAATTACTGGTTAGAGAACATGGAAAAGGGCTAACTTTCTTTCCCTAACTGGCTTGTGTGCAAATACCAGGTCATTCAAGAAGATGAGAGAGATTTTAACCCCTTAAAACTCCCGAAACTCATCCTGCATAGCCAAACATTTTTCAAACCCACAGAACTTTAATTTTATATTTCAGAGTAGATCCCAAAGTTTCCAGGAGAGAGACCAAACATGTGAGGGTGACATTACAGGAGGAGCGTTAAAAAATGGTGCACAAGACAGTTTACATATTTGAGTTTGAATGGTGCAGATATAACAACAGGGACTGTGGAGTTTAAATGTAGTGTGATCATAGAGCTTGAATGAGGAACTGAAGAAAGCTGACAATAAATACAGTGGCAAGAAAAAATAACATGTCACATCAACATATACAAAGTAAGTGAACTAAAAATTCTTCTTCATAAATTGGTCATTAAATGTGATCTGATCTTTACCGAAGACACAAATATAAACACAAGAGAAGAACACAACAGACTGGGCCTCTCCAAAAGGTGGATTTTGTAAATGGGCTGCACTTCTTTACCTAACTGGTACTCAAAGTGTTTTTACACTGCATCTCAATCACCCATTTGCACACACACACACCACTGGCAGAGCTGCCATGCAACTAACCTGAGTCACCGGTGGGACAACTTGAGGTCCATTTTCCTGCCCCAAGGACACTTCAACATGTTGATAGGAGAAGCTGGGAACCGAACCACCGATCCTATCATTGGTATGCATATGCTCTACATCCCTGTCATTTTGTGTCTTTGAAGCTATTCTGTTGTAGATATAACGTTTAGTGTCATAGTCCTGCTGCATCAACCAGCTTCTGAACATCAGCTTGTGGACAGCCACACTGACACTATCCTGTTGGATACCGTGATACATTTGGGAATTTATTTTCTTCTCTATAATGGCAAGCGGTCCAAATCATGATGCTTCCTGTACTTCACTGTTGTGATGATGAGGTTCTCTTTTTATACCATACTTTACATTACTCTCACTTGTAAGTTGCTTTGGATAACAGCATCTGCCAAATGACTACGTGTAAATGTAATTGTAATGTACTTAGTGTTATGTATTCTTTCCAAACAATTCTGCCATTGTGTCATGTGTACACAAAACATTTTCCCTGTAGTGTTGTTGAGAGTCAAGGTGATCTTTGGCAAACCTAAGGCATGCTGCAATGTTTTGTTTGTTTGGCGAGGAATGGCTTTCACCTTGGTTTCCTGCTATGGATACCATGCCTCTTCCTCTGTGTGCATGGTTCACTCACAAACAGAGATGTTAACCAGCTCTAGTGAATCTCTGAAGACTTTAGCCGCTACCTTTCTTACCTCATTGAGCATTCTGTGTTGTGCCTTTAAAGTGATCTTGGCTTGGCACCCACTTCTATGGAGGGTAGCCACAGTACCAATTAATCACCATGTATAGACAATATGTCTAACTGTTGACTGATAAGTATCTAAACTCAGAGAGAGATCACTCTCTCTCTCACTCTGTAACCTTTTTCAGTCGCATGCAAATCAACAACTCTTTATTGTAAGTAATCTGAGATCACTTTTTTGCAAGGCATGGCTAACACCAGATCATGCTGCTTGTGAAAAGCAAACTAAGACTGTGTCTTTATAAGTTAAGGTAGCAATTAAGCAGAACTCCTTTTTAATTTCATTGATTGGACTCCATGTTTGCTAACACAGTCCCCTGTTTAGTAAAACAGAAGCCTAGCGTTTCATCTATCCACTATGATTTAGCACATTTATTTTTTATGTATCATGACTGTTTTGTTTTGACAGCTTAGAAATATTGTGTTTGTTCATGTTTGTGACTTTGCTATAGGATAAGATCACATTTCATGACAGATGGTTCATTCAGGAGGTTTTGAATAGTTCACATACTCTTTCTTGTCACTGTATATTTGTGAACTAAAATTATGCGTACATCTTTAAATCTAGGTTTAAAGCAGCTCTAAGTGAAATGATGACTGTCGTTTCCCTCTGCCGACTCCAACAGTAGGAAAACAAAGGTCTGCATCTCAGTTGCACAGCTCCTGAATGGAAACATGACACAAGCAGCACGTGGAAAATCACTCACTCGTGCTCCTCAAGCTGTACGGCAGAGTCATGGTTTTTAGAGTCCTCCTACTCACTGTGCTTGTTCAGTAAGCAGTGTGTTGACTGCCCTGCGTCTAATAGACGCAGTGGCAGTGGCAAAGTAAGTGATCAAATCCATAGTCTGATTCCTTCTGCTTGAGCCCACACAGCTTGGTGTCGCTCAGCCAAGGTTTACTGGCTAAGCTTTTTATCACCATCATCTCTGCTTAACTCCAGCTTAAAGTGGCACTTTCTTGAAATTAATTCTGAGTCTTTCCAAGTGGTTTAGGTTTATACTTGTGATCACATCCTGACCTACTTGTGGAATGCTTGACTTAGCCTACAGGCCTTTTTAAGACTGAGGCAGAGGGCTGATTTCATATCATCCACTTCTCTGTGAAACTCAAAACAGGAAGTCATTATGTTTAGCTAGAACTGCTGTGTGGTATATTACATCTTTTTTCTGTTTTGTTTCATTATGACACATTCAGTTGACTGCTCATATGCATCAGGTAAAATATCCAAATTTGTTTTCGCCTTCATATTTGCTCTCAGTTGTTTTCCTGCCATCATCTTTTGCCTTATTTTCTTCCAGCCACAACTCTTTCTCTTTACCATGACAGTTCTTTGAACTTTGTGGTTGTCTCTCTGAACTCTTTTGTGGCTCTTCTGACACACTGGGTGGTGAAAAGTTCTGGGGCGTGAGCTCTTGATAACAACTTTCAAATAGCAGGGGTGTGCAGAGCTTTCCAGCGTCACAGGAAAGACAAAAGTGTGAGAACATCAGCTCAAAAAAACTGTTTATTTGTATTCTATCTGTGTTTTCCTCTCAGGAACAGCCAAAGATCATTGAGCCACTGGACTATGAGGCTGTGGTGTTTCAAAGAAAAGCCCAGATCCACAGTGACCCCCATCGAGACCTGCTGCTTTGCCCTGTCGACGATGTCTCGGTGAGTCCCCTCATCCTTTATCGCCCTGCCCCCTGGGACATGCTGCCTTCGGTATCAACATAAAGTCATGGGTGTGCAGTGGACCAATTTTCTGCTCCTTGTAGTTTATCAACTCATATGCAATGATTAATTGACTCACTGACTCACAAACATTTTAATAAACCTGACCAACACATGAATTTTGAGACCAGACCCAAGTGTGAAAATATTAGGTAATGATATATAAGCCAATATTACTTAACATTACTAACATAATCAAATTACACAGATATTTTTACATAGTAAAAAAAAACTTCTCCTGTGTAAACTAAACTAAAATTTGCTATATCTGTTGTGAGCCAGTAATAATATTAATAATTATAGATCAACTGGCCAGATTAATTGGTTGGGCTCTACTGTATGTAGTGGCATGTGATAGAAACACTCGACTTCTCATATTTAACACCACATGTAAGCATTGCTTAAAGGACAGATCTTAGTTCCTACAACATGGATTTAGTTGGTTCATCAGTTATAAAAACACTCTCCACAGTCAGACAGAGTAAGTGATGATCAGTCAGTTTCATATATAATAATCATCTGGGTTAGTCAAATTCATTTTAAAGAGAAAATTACACATGAACAAAAAACTAATTCACTTTTATAGGGGCACACACAGATTTCCCGTTCAGTGACACATTTTTTATTATTTCCCCTACTGTGGGACGAATAAAGGTTTATTTTATCTTATCTTAAAGTATCCTCCATCCCAGTTTTATCCCAGAATAAATTGGTATAGATATTTTGCCTGCCTCTCATCTAGTGTTTTTATAACACATACAAAAAATAGTGTATATATTTGTTAAATAATAATGTATCCTTTAGGTTGTATTTCCTCCAAATAGAGTCAATCTTTACAATAAACAGCCAAATCAGCAGCATTTTATAAAACCCCCAGTCAGGTGCCTCTGCTCTATATTTACTTCTTCTACTTCAGTAATGTGTGGTTTTGTTTAAGTGTGTCACACTCCAGGCATGTGTGTGTGTGTGTGTGTACGTATGCATCACAGGAGTCCCAGATCTCTCGGCAGAGGAGGACTGTTGTTCCTTCAGTGCCCCAGAATGCCGAGCGGGAGGCCAGGAGTCTGTTTGCTAAAGAGGTACTATAATCCAGCAGGCTTAATTGTATTGCTTGGCTACACTTGATGTCAAACAACACTTTTGTAGCAATGGTGTCCAGTCCAGTCTAAAAATTAAAAAAGACTATTTTAGAGTGGGAAATTGAAGCTTAGATTTTCACAGGCACCTAGTCATCTCAATAAAATTACATTTACTGACCTTTAATAGTTCCAATGTGCTCAGTTAAAAAGCAGATGTTAAATGCAGGAGTTAAAACTTTAACCTTAATAAAAGATGTTTTTTTGATGACTTCATACATGACATTCAGGCCAAAGTGGTCACTGGAAGCTCATAAAGAAAATGCAGAATGCACAGGGCAATAGTAAACACTGAGGATTTACTGTATTGGTTGAAAACCAGATTTTCCTGGTCTGATGTGGATATAATCTGCTGTTCTGCCAAGCTCTGTCTGTGTTCCTCTGTCAGCTCTCATGGCTATGATATCAAATGAAACAACTGTCATTGGGATTGTTAAAATAGACTCAGGCTTACTCTGCATCTATTGAACAAAGATCCATTCACTTGACTTAACTGAGAATTTTTCCTTGCAGTTTCACACTCAGTAAGAAGTATTCACAGCAGCTACATTACAGACTTTTTTGAGTTCATAAATGAATAATATTGAGATGGATTTGATTTTCCCAGAATAGGGAACCGAGCACTGTGTTCTTCCCTGTGAGTCACAGTTGCAGGAAAGAACTGTGTGCTTGGTTAGGTCACTTTCTGACATGGCATGCTTGCTGTATTTGAATATGTCTGCTGCTCCTAATCTAGCTCTCTGTGTTGACCTGTTTGGCAGTGCATCAAGATGTACAACACCGACTGGCACGGAATCAACTACAAATATGAGGCTTACTCTGGCGACTTCCGCATGTTGCCAAGGTAAGGAAGAAAAGGAGACAGTACTAGTACACATAAGTTAGAAATGCAGCCTGAACATGTGGAAAACAGCGTCTGAGTTCTTTACTACTAAGTATGTAACATGTACAAGAGACTTAACATGTTCACATGGATCTGCCTGAAGATGACATGCACCAAAACAGTGTTTCTGGATATTAATGCAGCTGTGATGGTTCAGCAGAATAGAGAACATATTGCATACATATTCAAAGAGTTCAGCCAGACTTTCTTCCAAAGCATAACAGGTGCAGCTCAGATGTTTTTAATGCATACAGTATATCAATTTTGATAAAGCTTCCAAAGGAAGTAGTTTTTATGACTGCAACTCTGCAGTTAGATCATCAATTACAGCAAAAGAGACACATCATCCTTCAGATTCCAGAGAAAAAAGACTAAAGCAATAATAGAGATGGTGGAACACGAGTTCATGAGCAACACAGGACAAACTGTATATAGCAAAGGAGACAGTGCAAGGTTAGTGTAACAACATAGAGGGGGCTCATTTATTGAAGACCACTGACACTCTCTCACTGTCTTTTCAAAGCAAAGGCATGAAGACAGACAAGCTGCCAGCACATGTGTTTGAGATTGATGAAGACGCCAAAGATGAGGTAAGTAGAGGGGCCTAAGCGTTAGATTGTAGAGATTGGTCACTGCAGGGAAGATAAGTGGTCTGTGACTAACTTGCTGAGAAAGTCATGTAGAGACTGCACCATGCATGGAGACGCAGCTTTTAGTGATGTGCTATAAACCCTGATTAGAAATTAAAAGAGTCCATTGAATTGTCCTGCACCACGGAGATATGACACAAATTTAGTTTATTCAAGTTTCAGTGACTTATGGTCTCTTGGTTCTTTGGTCCACACAGCAGAGTGACCCCTGAGATGGGGCAGTGAAACCAGAGTCTTTATATAAATGCCCTATAAATGGCTCTCATTGATCGTCCTCCCGCTGGATGCAGATATATTTAGATAGATAAACTGAAGGAAAATAAAGGCTCTTGTGCTGCCAGGATGGGGAGGGCAGAGAGGAAATGGATCTATTACTTCTTGTAATGGTGCTGCTGTTACATTTGCTCTGCATTATCATTTTTGAGATGGCCAGTCTAATAGCACACATATAGCTGTATATAAATCAAGTCTTTCCATCATCATAACAATACATACAGTGGCAAGAAAAAATAGGTGAACCGTTTGGAATTTCATTTCATTGTTTTCTGCAATAATTTGTCATAAAATGTGATGTGATCTCCAGTCAAGAGTATTAACAAATATAATGTGCTTAAAATTACAAAATTTTGGTCAATGTTTTCTATCGTAGAAGTTGGGTGATGCAACAGGATAATGACCTAAAACACACAACAGAATGGCTTCAGAAAAACAAAATCTGCCTTTTGGAGTCAGTCAGAGCCTCAAAAAAGATGATATGGAATGACTTGAAGACAGCCACACACAAGACGTCCAAAGAATATGACAGAACTAAAGCAGTTCTGCAGGAAGAATAGGCTAAAATACCTCCTGAACAATGTGCAGATCTGATCAACAACTACAGGAAGCTTTTGGTTGAGGTTATTGCTGCCAAGGGCAGGTGAAACAACAATTAATTCCAACTGTCCACATACCTTTTTCGCTATCACTGTGAGGTTTTTATGGTTGTTTTCAATAAAGACATGAAAGATCAGAATTTTTTTGTGTTATTATTTTAGACACATTGTATTTGTTAATACTCTTGACTGGAGATCACATCACATTTTATGACGAATTAATGCAGAAAACAATGAAATTCCAAAGGGTTCACCTACATTTCTTGCCACTATACATAATGCAGGGACATTTGGGACACTCAATAATACATAAGACAGGATGTGGAGAAGTGTGTATACATGGTCGTTGGACACTGTCATTCGCTGTATGTCTGACTACTTGTTTTTAAGCATGAGGGGAACCAGCAGCCAATTAGATTACAAGACAAAGCTGGGAGAGGGAGAGAGGGAGGCATGACACACACAGGATAAAGTGCCGCTTCAATGTGATTAGGGTCCTCTCTATTGCGCACACACATAAGCACACACACACCCTCTACACACCTCAACCCTTTTCACTCAATGTCATCTGTGTGTCATATCCAGGCGTACATTAAATTAATTAAACTTCCTTGTGCTATGTTCCTCGAAGTAATCGAATGCATTATGCTTAAGGGTTTGTGGATGTAAGATTGCTCCCTTGTGGTGAATGTTTTCTATCGTGGTGATGAACAGTCCCATGATAGTTATGAGGTGGTGAGTGTGCACTGATAGAACTGAGGCTTTATTATGGTGACTGCTTTATGGGAAACCAGAAATTTTTATTTAAAAAAATGTAATTTAATTTTCTGCATCTGGGACGGGAGTGAGAGTTTGATTGCAACCAGCTACTTGTCAGACTAATCAGAAGGCAGTAAGGATGCAGATGTGGTGCTGTTATCTGTAAGCCATTTAACAACTTGTAGCTTTTGAGATAGTATATTGTCTATATTTATAGCCAATATATGTAAATTGCTTAATTAACCTGCATTAGTGTGTCTTAAGTGATTTCGAGTGTTTGTGTTTGTGTTTGTGTGTCAGGACTCGTCATCACTGTGCTCTCAGAGGGGAGGCATCATGAAGCAGGGCTGGCTACACAAAGCCAACATTAACAGCAGCCTGTCTGTCTCCATGAAGGTGAGTCACCCTCAGACCTTCTCTCTGTTATTCATACTGTACCACATAACAGCTACAACACGTAGGCTTTGTGATACATCTGCCCTCCTTCATAGATGATGTGTTACAACTACACAGTTCTCCTCTCTTCTCTTCTGCTGTTTGTAATAATATACTGTATATTATTATCAATAATGTTTACATCAGTGTCTACATCATTTACATCTGTAAACTTCAATAATAGCACACTGTTACAGTACCTAACCATAGTGTAAATGATAAGAAATCTTGTAAATAATTGCTAGGTTAAAAAAAAGTCTGCTCTATTTGCTGTATTTTAACAATGCAGCATCTTATCTTCAATCAGGAAATTAAATCCAGCAGTGCAACATAAATCTAGGAAATAATATATATGTAATGTAATGTGTTTCTTTGTAATGAATTGCAGCAAGCTGTAAAGTTGTGAATCTCTGACCTGCTGTGAATTGCAGGTGTTCAAAAGGAGGTACTTCTACTTGTCTCAGCTTCCCGATGGCTCCTACATCCTTAACTCCTACAAGGATGAGAAGAACTGCAAGGAAACCAAAGGATCAATCTACCTGGATTCCTGCATAGATGTTGTTCAGGTATGCAGTGCTATGAGTAATAAAACGTGCTTTTGATAATACTGCAAAAATTGGGGTCAGCAGCATTTTTTTGTCAGTTTGACCATCTCCTAAGCTTTCAGTGTACCTGCTGTTTGTTAAATTCAACTCCTTTTGGCGTGCGTTCCTCTCGACCCCCCCACCCCCTCCTAGGAGTGTTTTCAGATGTTGGCATGAGCTCCCATTTTCATGAAAGTCAGTCAGTTTTCTGGTCTCACCATGATTCAACAAAAGTCTGGTTGTAGCAGATTATGAAGGGCTGCTGCTGCTGGCTTGTACCCCATTCAGATCTGCATTGACTAACTGGATAGGCTGGCAGGAAGCTTTCAGTCTGATGAACACACATTGAAGATTAATGGGCACAGTGAGGAATTTATTCTGATTGTTTTTGCTATGTCAACTACGTTTGGCAACTGTGCAGTGCTGACTGAAGAACATTGATTCCTTATACATTAAAGACTCCATTTACTGTTAAATCCCTACATGGCCTGTTTCTGCTTTGCATTTCTCAGTTTTTTAACTCTTTGGTCTATACTGACACCTCTAAATCTAACTCATTACAGAATTGTTTTTTATTGTTAATTTATATCTGTAGTGTTTTGATATTTCTACATTGTTGCTGGGCAGGTAAATGTTGGCTAAATATGATTTTTAACATCAAGGGTAAAGTTTGTTGTTCTGTGTTCTGTAGCACTCCTCTTCTTACCAGAAACATTATATAGTTTTAGTTTTTCTATTATTGCTGTTTTATTTGAGGTAAAATAAAGACCAAAATAATCTAAAATGATTCCTTCGTCAGAGTCCTAAGATGCGGCGAAATGGCTTTGAGTTGAAGATGCAAGACCGCTACAGCCACTTCCTGGCTGCAGACAGCGAAGCAGAGATGGAGGAGTGGGTGGCCACGCTGAAACAGGCTCTGCAGAGCAGCACTGAGGCCTGCCAGGACAGGAAGAATGGTGCGGAGTCTCTGGACTCTGGCCTGGGTAAGCACCACCCACATCAATACCCACCATCTTTCAGACAACCTATTAATTACAGTGCTCAAAAGTGACTGCACAGTTGCATTTTGATTAGGGTTCATAATAATATAAGCACTTTTGAACATAACCCCTGCTGTTACATGCTGTAAGTATATCTTGTAATCCATTGATATTTACCCATCAGTTGTAAAGTCTCCTGTAATCTTTTCAGCTGTGCAGGTACAAGCACATCAAAGCTCAGGAGTGTGTGTTCAGTTGTGGTGCATTGTTGGACTGTTTAGATCTGCAACAGAGAGGAAAACATTCACATTTCACAAAACCTGAGTGATCAGAGCCTATTAGGCCCGATGCCCAACACTTGTCAGACAGTCAGTGTGCATGCTAATTACCTTTATTCATGTATGGTTGCTGTCTTGTCCAATCAGATGATGACACTACCAGCCAAGGGAAAAGTGAGGGCCTGCTGGAAAGCCTGGGGAGGAGCTTACACCCTGAACTCATGAAGGTATGAAATTATTTTGTTAGTGCGCATCATTGTAATGAAGTAGAAAAAGGAAGACTTTAATAACATCAAGATAAGACATTCGTTTCACTATTTTCATATAATTATTAGTGTATCTACAAATAGTTGATAGATGAGCCGTTGAAGAGCAGCTCTTTTGTTGAACTCACCATTTTTGAGTCCGTTTTCTAAGCCTGAAAACAGCAGTATTCCCTCCACAGAGACTGTGCCGCTTTAATGTGTCTATAAACCCAGAGCTACACATGCAGACAACAAAAGCCTCTATGCTGCTGTTTCTGTGTTTGCTCTGGGCTTCTCCAGCACAGCTTTTTCTTCTTTGTGCATCACATGTCTGCAGGCTGGACACAGTGAGAGCAAAAACAAAAGGAAGAGAAGTGGAGAAGGAGATGGATTAGGGCTGTTACGGTGTCCCGAGGGTTGGATTTGTTAGATGCCCTCCTGTCTCCTTCTGTCTGGCTCTGTTCATTGCTTTTCTTCTAGTTTGTCTCACGCAGTGTCACAAATACACATATTTTATTTTCTGTATAAAAGTAACAACCATTGAAAATAAACAACGGGGCTCTATTTATGAATTATGAATTTAAACTAAAAGGCACAATGCCTTATCAGAATGGAGTGGAAAATGGTATAGATCAAGGTGATTTATTAAACAAATTGTTCAAAAAACAAATGCTTAAAACATTTTTTATTGAGTTTTATTGAGTCCTTACATTTCTGCACGGTGTGTCTGCAGTATGCCAGAGAAACAGACCAGCTCAATAAGATCAGCAGGAATGAAGGCAGACAAAAGCTTTTCTCTTTGGACCCTGAGACACAGGTATAGACAATGCCTCTTTCTACACTTGGTTGTCCTATGATTTATTTATTTCAGTATTGATTGTAACTATTTGATCTCTCCTCCCCCTCCTACACTTTCCACTGTTTCCTTCTCCCTTGTGCTCTACTTCCTTCTTCACTCACATCTCTTCGTTTATCCTCTGCCCTCCCCACTGGATCAATCTTTCTCCTTGTTTTATCCCCCGCCTTCATGCTCTCTCTTATTTTCTTTCCAACCTCCTCCTCCCTCCTGTCTGATGTCCAGAGGCTGGACTTTTCAGGCATCGAGCCAGATGTGAAGCCATTTGAGGAGCGTTTTGGTCGACGCATAGTGGTCAGTTGCCACGACCTGACCTTCAGTCTCCAGGGCTGCATAAGTGAGAAGGGTGACAGCGTCCTAACGAATGTACGTCATCTTCTTACCTCCACAACACATGCTGTCACACCTTTACTTCTGATGTAACTTTCTTCTTTACCCTAAACCATTTCATAGTCAAATAGGTGACCATATCATGTTGTGATATATATAAAGTGATCAGAATAACTTTGCATGCACCTTGCATTTAAAGCGCATCTAACTATAACACACAGCTATCCATTTCAGGCTGCAGATCTTTTGTTATCCTCAAACTCTGCAGTGCTGCCCCAGATATATACCTTCATAATTCATGTTGCCCTGTCAAGAAGTAATGGAAGTAACCAGACCAAAAGAGAATAATACAACTGGATAGTGTTGTGACATAATTTTATTTATGAGAAAAGCATTTTCCACACAATGCTGCTGCTGCATTTATATATTAGCTTCATCAGCTTTTTAGTTTAAGTTTTAAACTTTATTGCTCCAAATAACCATAGCATGATTAATGTGCCTTGGAAATCTGTGAGCTTTGGGTAGCATGAGGCAGCAGTTTAGAGCACATGCAAGCTCTGCCTTTGTCAGAGTGGATTGCTAGAGTCATAAAATATTGAATTAGACCTCCTCCTCCTCCTTCTGTTTGCTGGTGCATTAGAGGGGCTGTTGCAGAAATTATATTGACTCATGTTTGTGGATTGGAAGCAGCACACACTCTTTTTTCCTCCCGTTCTTTATTTCCTCATTTACTTCCACAGTATTTGTAGGTGTAATGTTTACTGCACTGGGTTATTCTTGACCATCAGGAACCGTCCATCTCACCATACATGCTTCACAACTAGCAATTAACTTTACTGAGATACAATTTTAAGTGGTACTGACTGAATAGCATCCAAGACTCAGTTGCAGTCAATACTGACACTACTGATACTACTGTTTGCTTCTTAAATACAGGTAGATTTAGTCTCTCTTCATACTTGCGACTGTTAATGTGAATGCCAAAGCCAATCATTCTTATGGAGCCAGAGTTACTGAAATGTGAATGTCTCTGCTGAAACCCAAGGTGGAACCGTTCTTTCTCAGCCTCGCTCTCTTTGACGTCTCCAAGAGCTGCAAGATCTCTGCTGACTTCCACGTTGACCTCAACCCGCCCTGCGTCAGGGAGATGCTGACCGACGCCTCGGGCCAGTTGTCCCCGTTGTCAGACTCGGACGGCAGCGGAGTAGGAGTGGAGGGAGGCGGAGTCATGGTGAATGGAGAGTCTGGGAAAGGGAACGGCCTGCCTGTTCTCCAGAGGGTGTCTGAAGCTCTGCTGCGCTTCCCCACACAGGTAGAAACTTGATTGTATTTATTAACCTATGTGATTGAAGAAATTACATTACCTGAGTCACTGATGTCACTGACTAGCTGCTATTCATTACTGGGTGTGACTTACTGTGGTGGTATTCATACAAATCTAGATAAGGAAAACTCAATTTCTGTTAGTTGTCATGGCATTGATAAAAATTAAATAAAAATCTTTAATCAAGACTTTAATAAATAACTATTCTGAAGTAAAGGTGGATGATCACACTTAAGTTTTCTGTTGCCCAAACAATTCTAACTGCTGTGTTGCATTTCTGGGACTGGTTTAAGTTTATGTTGTTCACTTACAGACAAAAGCCACATGTATTCTAGTGCTGTAAAACTTGCTTGTTAGGCAGAGATTTGGCAGCTCTGTCATCCTGTCGGGTTAGAGGTTTTGCTGATGTGATGTGACATCGATTCCATTCCTGATTTTTACATTGTGGCTCTGGCAGTCAGAACAATTAGACCACATGAAGAAATAGCTATGAAGGAGCATTAGTTCTTCTGTTCTCTGCTCTTTCAGTGTCGCATTTTGGGTCTGCTTTCCAAGCGCTAAGTGCAGGAACTGAACTGCTGCATGTCAGATGTCAGATAGTTACAGGTGAAGACATAACAGAAGAGTTGTAGTCTCCTGAAACAAAGCAAGCAAAAGCAGAACTACAAAATGTAATGCAAATTATATGTAAATACAGTCTGTTAATAACGTCTACAATAAACACACTGAGAAGGTTTAGAATTGTCTCGTCATCAGTGGAACATTGTTGACGCCCCATACTTTCCAAGCTTTGTCAGTTTGTGGTTGGATGCAGTTCTACTTTAAAAACGTCCTCAGACAGCTCAGCAAGGTGGCAGACTGCTGAGCTGTCATTTCTTCCTATAACGCTGCTCAGCAATCCCACACTGACTGCAGCTGGTCTGGTTGGGACAGGGACGAAATGAGGAGTTAATGGTTTCTCTCTTCTTATGTCATTATGTCTGCTGACACTGTGATAATTGATACATGGATTTCTCTCTTCTTATCAAAGTTTTGGGCTTTCCATTTTTATGCCATCAAATTATTTCCACATGTTATCCCCAGACAATGCTTGGTCCAGGCCCAGTCTTTAACAACTTTGACAAGAACCACATGAGTTCTCAGTTTAGCTCATTCAGCTAGCATTTGCAAGTGATTTCAGAATCTTTGGTTTGCCAGTTTTTTAATGTGTTTAGCATTGTAAGCTTTATGTATTGTCTTTGCTGTGTTTAAGCTGTAGAGTTTATTTAGGAAAGAATAACGAGCACACGTGATTGTTTCTCTTGGCTCAGGTCTTGTGCAAACCTGATTTGTTCCTGCAGACACACACACACGGGTTCAGCTGCTTTTTGCCGTTAATTTGATCAAGACACTCAGTAAGACTGGTGCCTGCTCTAAATTAGCAGTAGTTAGGTTACAAAATGCTTGCATGTTCGCTTTTTATTGCAATGACACGAGACATGACCGGGCGATCGCAGCAACCGATTGTAAACAGAAACAAAGATGAACAGTGGAGAGACACAGTATTTGTAACAGAGAGTGCAAAAAAAAACAGCAGCATCTCAGACAGTTTGAAAGCTGCATGCATGAAATAAGAGAATAGTTCCTGTGTCTAATTTATGAACTGGCTAATTGCATTAACCTGTAAAAGTGCAACAACATATGGACTAACACATACATACAAACATACAGTAGTAGGCTCTACCGCTGTGATTAGTGTGCTATTATAATACTAGAGCAGACCACAGTTTAATTTAGGTGCCCTGGGTGTGGTCCAAGGACAGTGTCTCCTCTCCTTAAATCTCTCTGGCGGCCACAAGTATTAAGGAGTTTCTCCAGTTTGTTTCCCAGCTAGGACATTGTTAGTGAGAAATTCTGGAAAGATATTCTGATATATGGATTAGCAACCAACAAATTGTAATGTCAGAGATAAAAACCAGAAGCAGCTGTGTGTGGTTGTGTTGAATTTGTCAGTGAATGAGGGCACATGGAAAGAGATGGACAGGATTTCGACTTGGACTCTGACCAGACTGTGTGTGTCTGTCTGACTGGCACCATCCCCATCTCTTCTAAGATGTATAATATTAATACATTCTACATGTAGACAGTTTAAAAACAGTTTTGATTTAAAGCAGCATTAGCTGCTAAAATGGTGCAAGTGCTCCATAGTACTGTGATGAGCACTGTGATGATTTACAGAGTTACTCTTGCAGCTTCTGTCTGGAGTTGTGTTTCATGGATTGTTTTTTATTTGTATGTATGGGTATTGATATGAGCAGTGAGGCCTTGTCTGAATGTAATTTCTGTCCCTTCAAGATTGTTTGAGTCAACTGACACTGCAAGTTACAGAAAGGCTCATTTAACCAGACCAGAAATAGATGTGAGCCCCATGTGGTTTTCCTGTATAACGTCAACTAACAGCAGCCACTTCCCCTGCACTTGTTTTGTAGAGAAGCAGTAGGTCCAATTAAAAGTGAAAACACAATTCACGTTTTAATTGCTGATAATTGTGTAGTTATTTGAGTAGCCATAAGTTAAAATGAATTAAGAGCAAGTAAGATCATTGTATCCATCAAGTGATCTGCTCTTCATGTTCCCTCTGTATTCAATTTGTCCCTTTCTCCTCCAGGGTGTCTTTTCAGTAACCAACCCTCATGCTGATATCTTCCTAGTGGTGCGTGTGGAGAAGGTATTACAAAATGGCATCACCCACTGTGCTGAGCCATACATCAAGTCATCAGACATCAACAAGGTCTGCCACCTTCTCTTTTAACCTCACACCCCAAAAGCAGCATTACACTTTCCACTTTATTTGCCTTTTTTTTCAAATTCCATGCTGATGTTGTTTTCTCCACAGACTGCTCAGAAGGTTCTCAAAACTGCCAAGCAGACGTGTCAACGCTTGGGCCAGTACAGGATGCCATTTGCCTGGGCTGCCAAGTAAGACACATATAATCCATGAGTCAAAATGTTACCCTCTAATAAATCTGTTTGGTTTTATCCATTTGGCTTCACACAAATGCATTACAAGATGTCGGAATATATGATAAAGCCTTGAATTTTAAAACTTAATAGACAATTAATTTATAATGTGTAAATGGGTAACTCTTACACATCTTCTAAATGCTTCAACACATTTTCATTAGATGAAGAAAATAACGTTCAGATTAGTCTTTTTTTCAGTTTGATCATTTTGGGTCAAAGATTTTAAATGTTTATACTAATATACTAACTGGTGCCAAACAAGAACAAAAGGAAGGAACCGGAAAACAAACAGAGGGACCACATGGTTAAAGTATAAAAAGTTGATAAATGTGATAAACTGAAGGATCGTGACAGAACCTCCTTCGTCATGGAGAGCTCCATGTAGTTGTATGTTGATGATGGTGGGAAACTGCTATTCCATCAAGATGTGAATAGCAGTTCACTGAGAGCAGAGGCATGAAGACGTGACATTTAGAATATGGCTGCCTAAAACCTGTCACATACAAAAAACAATCACCTTCAAATATTTCCTATTTCCCCATAGCTGTGTCAAATGTTGTGTCACCTGTTTCCAGGCAGGTGTTCAAAGATGCTCAGGGCAGCCTGGACATGGATGGGAAGTTTTCTCCTCTCTACCGCCAGGACAGCAGCAAAATCTCCACTGATGACATCATCAAGCTGCTGGCTGACATCAGGAAGTGAGTCATCACTACTCTTTTGCTGTTTTAGGCAGTGCTTAGTTACTGTCACACAAAACACTCATGTGCCTGCACATTTATGCCTCTCACATCTTTGTTTCAAACTGTATTGCCTAGGAGACAGTGTTGCACATTGTTGTACAACTGCACATTAACAAATGACACTTGGAATGTTTAAAATTCATTCAGACTTGAATTTACACTTGTTTATCGTGAAGCTCTTTTTTCTTGACAGACCTGAGAAGAGCAAGCTTCAGATCATTCCTGGACAACTGAATGTCACCATTGAGTGTGTCCCACCTGACTTCTCAAGTATGTCTTCATTTGGATACAATCTAAACCCTAATGCTGTTTGTCCATTTGTAAGAGTAGGGATATGAATGTTATGCATCCTTGCATTCATTGTGAAGTAATACATTTAGATTGGATTACTTAAATTAGTAGTCTTAATAACCTTTTGTAATTAAACAGAAAGGCCTAATGACAACTAATCTTTATGATTCCATATTAACATAGAAGAAAGTATATGGCCTCTCTGTAATTTCTTCTGCATCAACGGTTTACACATTTAACTGATGCGGATTTCATCTATAATGCGGTTGTCGCGTTTGGCCCCCCCTCAACGGCTGGGGCGCTGTCCCTGGAACTTGGTTTGTTTTTCCCTTGTTATTCTGTCAGTTTCAGGGCCTCGTCTCAGCTGCTCTGACAGGTGTATGTTTTGGCAGATGTTTTGTATTCGTAATTATGGACATGTGTATTTATACCTCGTGTCCCCCTTATGTTTTATGTCTATGCTAGTGTGTTATCCTTGTTTGCTCCTATTCGTCCTTTCCTTCTTTGTAACGTACCCTGACCTGTGGGTTTGTTTTGTTTTGGTTTGTGTCCTCTATAAATGACCTGTTAAGTGAATGCCTAGCTAGTAAGTTAAGGTTCAAGTTTGTTTTTCTTCTCCAGCTCAGCTGTGATTTTGTTTTCATTTTACATTTATTAGTTGTTTTTTCTTCTAGATTTAGTGATGCAGTGATTTTCAGCTATATTATTACACAGATAGTTAGTTTTGTCCTATCCTGCAGTGTTCTGCTGCTACAGCCTTATGTTTATTTTTATGTTGTTTGAACTGCAGTTTGTCCTTGTGTGTCTTGCATTTAGGTCTGCTTGTGGGCGTGTTTGTAACAGTGGTGTCGAAATAACAACACAATAAGCCTGTTGTAAAAAACAATAAAAACAGGTGCAAAATCTACTCTTACAAACATGGTGCTGTTTCTAGAATACAACAGAGTAGTACATGAAAAGAAGAAAGAAACAAGAAACTCATGGTAGAGAATTTGGTATGAGTTGACAACTAAAGATGACAAAAACTGAAAGTCACAGGGGAGAAGGATAAATAGAAAGTCAAGGAGGAAGAATCAACTCAGTATCCTTTCCACAAACGAATTAGGATAATTATTAGGCTAGGATTAGGATAACTAATTAAGATGCAACTGTAGCTTTTGTGCAGCCCAAAGCATTTTGCATTTCATATGCATGGCCTCAGCTGTTTCGTAATCAATATACATACTTATGTAAACCGACAAGCAATTTGGATGTTTGTTTTCTACTTAGCTTTGTTGTTGCTATCTGTCCTCCCAGATACCGTGACTTCCTCTTACATTCCTGTCAAGCCCTTTGAGGATAGCTGCGAGCAGGTGTCAGTGGAGATCGAGGAGTTCCTCCCAGATGAGGCCAAGTACAACTACCCCTTCACCACCTACAAGAACCAACTGTACATCTACCCCCTTCAGCTCAAATACGACAACCAGAAGTCCTTCACAAAGGTGTGTGACTCCGAATGAAGCTAGATAAATAGATGTGGGTGGTTATGCTGGGCGTGAGTGATGAAAATGTTTCAGCAGAGATTGCCGTCTTTATTATTCCTGCCTAGAGAGAATGATTCACTCATTGTGTGTGCATTGATTGACTGAGGTAATATTTTCTCCACACCAGGCAAGAAACATTGCAGTGTGCATGCAGTTCAAAGATTCAGATGAAGAAGGTGCAGTTCCTCTAAAGGTGAGTTCTATGTACTAAATATATTGCAGCATGTGCACTACTGTATGTTCACAGACAAGTACAAAATGATGACACTGTTTCCTGGTTTCCTGTAGAAATTGGTCAAGAAATGTGATCTGATCTTCACCAAAGTCACATATATCAACAAACACAACTTTTCTATGCTAATAAACTCAATCAGTCTTTTATTAAACACAACCATTAAACATGAATGATGGTGGAAAACGTCGGCCCCAAACCATGATAATCCCTCCACCCAGCTTTATTTTTGAGGTGATGTTTTTATCTTAACACTTTGACTAAACACACACTTACAGCGCGGCACTCCTTTTGACTACCATCATAGTTCTGTGTGTGCAATAATTTGTCTCGATAAACATATAATGCGTAAATTTTATTTATGTGTATAACAACTCTGATACATCCACAATCACATATCGAGGTTCCAGAGGGTGGATGCACCTTCAATTTAATTAGAAACCTATTGACAATTTTAATTTGACACTTCAGTCAAACAATTCTTATTCTAAATATACTGTAGCTTGAGCTTTACATTTGTACATCTTACACATTATTCCTATTTTTGGTCGTGTGTATGTCATGTGGGTGGATAGATCCTTAGACAAGACCTATTTACATTTACCCTGCCTACCCTTATACCCTTGTCTCACTTGTAAGTCGCTTTGGGATAAAAGCATCTGCCAAATGACTGAATGTAAATGTACCCATTTTGGTAAAATGGTGATCGAGTGGTAACACCTATGGTAAAAGTACAATAATACTGTCATGACAATTTGTGGATCTGTGTAGTGGGATTGGATCAATGGCAAAGGCCTCAAAAGGATGAACTTTTCTTTTTAAAAAAAGTAGAAGTCTGAGAACAGCTGAGGGGCCAGAAGAGGAGAAAGGAAAAGCTCACTGAAGCTGCTTATTATAGCTGGCAGGAGAAGATAATGAATGGTCACTATTTTTCCTCTCTTCTCTTCCCTTCTGTTACTCTTTGGCCACACATGTCAGATATTTGTGG
Source organism: Anabas testudineus (assembly GCF_900324465.2). Lineage (NCBI taxonomy): Eukaryota > Metazoa > Chordata > Actinopteri > Anabantiformes > Anabantidae > Anabas > Anabas testudineus. The sequence continues at coordinate 27,297,324 of NC_046627.1, forward strand.
GTGGAAACAGTCATCAAAGCACCGTGGATTGTTTTTCTTTTCACTTTTCCAGAAGGAGGAAGGAAAGCAGAAATTCTTTCACTACAACCGTCAAAACATTTACACTTGATGCTCTTGATTAAGGCTGTACATACGAACAGCTCAGCAATCAGCAGTCGGAGGTATTATAGATTCAATGCACACACCCATATGCTGGCGGGTCTCGCACAATGCTTGAAGTACAGTGAGGCTGAAAGTTGTTTACTAACAATATGCAGGAGCCAGTAGCTCAACTCTCAGGAGATTTAATCAGGTAGCGGAACCTCTAGGAGGTTTTACACAGCCAGACACAAATCTGGCTGAGGGGAAATTCTTTTGAAGCTTTGGGGACACGGGACGTGAGAGTTAAAGGAGATGAGATTTCTGAGAAGCAGTGAGTTGAAAATACATGAATTTCTGCTGCCTCCAAGCTGTTATGTTTGTCATAAATCATCTCTTGTTGATCAGTTAAATCTCATGAGCTGAGGTTTGATTTATTTGATTTAAAGGCTGAAACTATTACTAGTTCCACTTCCACGCACAGCAGGAAATACTTGGCATAGTCTTGCATGGTATTCTACATGTATGAACATGACAGCCTCTATGACAAATAAGATGCCAACCACCCACTCCAGCTTCCTCAACCCTCATCCTAAGTCAGGTAATCAGGACCTCTATCAGCCCTCCACTTGCTGCTGCAGTTAGGGGTCCTGTTTTCCACTGTGGTACACAAACCATGTACCGACTCTCTGTACCTTGTGATGTGCAATAACAGATCTTTCTTGAGATGTGCTTACCCTCCACCTTCCTCTAGCACTATCAGCTCTTTCCCACACTAGTAGAGGTCCCTGTCCTGTCTCTTGAAGGCTCTCCCACCCTCAGGGCTCATCTAGTCATTCTGCAGCTGTTTTTTTTTTCTGATCCAGGATCAGCAGTCTGCCTTTCAATCATTTGGCTCCAGAACTATGTCCTCTGGCCAGCTCTGCTCATTACTGTTCATTAGAGATGACTACAGTTGTTAGCATCCTAATTAGAGTATCAAAGCAACCATCAGAACAGTTTTGTTCTTCCCCTTTGTTGCTCTTCATTAGAAAGATCCTGACCTGGTCGAGCTTGACCTGGCTGCACAGATTTATTTTTCCCACAGAGCTTCTTCTGGGAGAGGTGGCTCCTCTGATACAAAACAGAGCTTTGGCTATACAGCTTTTTCCCAAGAGTTTGAGGGTGTATTAAGAAAAGATCATGCATTTACATCTGCTAGTGGCTCTAGCTGCCATTTGGAAAGACAATGAATACCTCAAAATGTTTGTAATTGTAACTGATTTCTGTGTTTTTTTTGTCATCAACATCCAGCAGAGAAAGGGCACTGCTGCTTATTTAACCTAGAACTGAAAAACTATATATTTTATGATGACGAGGCTCCTCTTGTGCTTATGTCAGGTTCTCTCTTCTAGTTTCTCCGTTTGTCTTCTTACTTGAAAGACTCACACAATAGTGAGCTTGCACACTTGCCCCCTCTTTTCCCTAAATATTGTCAGTAAGCTGGATTTCGGAGCACTTACTCACTGCTATGCACCAACATCTAAGGGCCAGAGTTGAATGACTGATGTGTTTGCTTGCCTTTCAGTGCATCTACGGAAAGCCGGGAGACTCGCTCTTCACCAGCAGCACTTATGCAGCCGTCCTGCACCACAACCAGAGCCCGGAGTTCTATGACGAGGTGAGCTGACGCCATTGTATTCTTGACCCCATTAAAATACATCTAAGTTCATCTGCAGTGGTACAGGCTTCTGAATTATTTGTTCAATAAAATGTGAGAGCATTGATGCTAAATATTAAGAAGACATTTATGAAAAAGAGCCCTGGAACCTCAGTTTTTTGTTTTCAGTGGCAATAGCTGTGCTCACAACTCTCAGAAACCCTCAGCCAATACTGAGGTAATCCCATAAATCTGTCTCAGGGCAGAGCTGTGATCTCACACTGGTCAAACAGTCCCACTACACACACATGAATCCACAAGCTTAGCAGAAGAGGTACAGTCAGGATACGTAAGAGAGGTAGAACAGAGGGGGTTCATATGGCCTAGATAGCAGACAGATTAGATTCCCCACATCCAATCACATGCACACATGCATATTCACTGGGATTATCTCTTCCTGCTTCAGCTTTTCAACACATCATGGATCAATTCTGGACAATTATCTATATCTTTGATTTTCTTTTAATCTGTAAAATATCTTTGATCACAGAGAAGCTCTACATTATGTAAGATTGATTCATTGTTACTGTTTTTATTCATGTGTCAAGGATTTGTCACAAGCTTTTTATCTGATTTACTTAAAAATTTGAATTTTGACACATGGAATGACACAGATCTGTGTCATAAATTGAAGAATCTGTCATATTTGTTCATGATATTAAGCAATATGTGGGGAACTTGCTTTGTATTTGTTTTAATTATGTGTCATATCCTGTGAAAAGATCAGTGTGCTCCCAAGAACTGTGAGAATACATTTCCTTGCTGTTGCTGCCCCCTGGTGGATTTATTTATATATCACAACTATGTAAAAATCATTAGTGCTATTAGTACAGGTCTTCCACAATTTTGAAAGCATGTTACTTTGGATGTTGTGGCTTATTGAATGTTGAAAGAAACAGATCAAGTTTAAACCATTGCACCGTTCCACTGCATGCAGGTAAAGATTGAGTTGCCGGTCCACGTGCATGAAAAACACCACATCCTGTTCACCTTTTACCACATCAGCTGCGAGTCCAGTAGCAAAGCCAGCAGCAAGAAGAGAGAGGGAGTGGAGTCACTGGGTGAGTCTGGTGGCATATTGATTCTTTGTGTGTCTTTATTGTCCTGACAAAAAGCATTAAAGTCAAGTAAATAAGTAACAATAAATAAAATAAATAATGGCAGGTAAATTATTATTATTAATATGTGTATTTATTGGTAAAGGTATAGTTTTTATCTTGGTTTGCTAAGAGTTTTACTACTTCCATGTGTTCCAGTGGGTTATTCCTGGATGCCTTTGCTAAAAGACGGTAGGATGCAGTCAGTAGAAGTCCAGCTACCTGTAGCCGCCACCCTGCCTGCTGGATACCTGTGTCAGGACACCAGGAAGGTACAATCACATGTAAAACTCAAGCTTTCTGAGCCAATGGAAATGTGACATTTATCTCTTCAATGTCCTTTATTTGTGTACACAGTGTCAACATGTGAAAATGTCCACATATGAAACTGTGTCGACACTAGTAGTGAGGTTATTTCTGAAAAGAAATTGTCTATTTTGTCTCATTTGAACAGTCCCAACCAGATATCAAGTGGGTGGAAAATGCCAAAACACTGTTTAAAGTGAGGACTCATGTAGCATCAACAATATATGCTCAGGTGCAACTTCTTCTTGTATTCTTTACATGAACATAAAGAAACCACAGACGGTATCTATGGATGATGCTAATATTGTGCTGTTACCTTCACAGGACCTGCACCTACACAAATTCTTCCAGCACTGCCAGCTGATGAGGACGACATCAGAGGGCAACCCAGCAGAACTTATCAAATACCTGAAGGTGAGATAATGTAACGCAGCTCACAGTCAGTCATAAGACAGCAGGGATTCATTTCCAGATACATCTCATTTACAAACACAGTGGTGGTTCAGCTTACAGCTGATTTTTGCATGACTGTAAGAGACCTCTTATTTACTTTACATAATGCAATTTGTTTCTTTTCACAGAAACTTTGATTACCTTAGTGAATTAAAATAATACATTAATTAATATTTTAAGGATTTTCATCTAATATACAATAATGTCTATTTCTAAATAAAGGTCTGGTGGTTTAATATCTCAGTTTCACAAATAAATAGGAATAAAAAAAATTGATGGGTAATGACAATAGAACAGTTTTTCCATTTTCACTAGTGGCTCATTTTGACTTGTGACTCATCTATTTTATTTTCCCACAGTGCCTACATGCTATGGAAACTCATGTCATCATCAACTTCCTACCAACAGTGCTGATGCAGCTGTTTGAGGTGCTCATAGCGGCCACCAAAGAAACCCATGAGATTGCTGTCAACTCTCTGCGGTCAGTTGTTCCCTTGTGTAAAATGTGCTTCAGTTTATTTCTACAGATCAAAATGCTTATATGATTTCCCTGCTCTGTACTTTCAGTGTAATTATACATATAGTCTCCAGATGTCACGAGGAAGGACTGGAACACTACCTGCGCTCTTTTGTTAAGGTAACCTACTGATAGTGACCCCATAGTGCTAAAATTCAAATAATCCCCACATTTATTTTAATTTTTTTGTCTCTACAGTATGTGTTTGTGACCAACAATCCTGCATCGGGAAACTCACCAACCACTCATGAGGTGCTGGCCACCACTGTTACCGCCACCCTGAAGCAAACTGCTGATTTCAACACCAGCAATAAACTGCTCAAGGTTCACTTTTTATCACCTGTTAGTTGTAGTACTGACAATGAACAACAGGTAGTAGACTTGCCTATACAATGGCCCCCTCTGCTCCTCACAGCAGATTGTTGTGTGCATTTCCAGAGAACATGCTCCTAAGCAAGTAGCTTCTTGTACATTGTGTCTCATCATTGTGATTGTTGTCTTTATGACATTTTTCCTTATTGTTTCCAAGGAAGCCTATCTTATGAGAAATACAGTCTAACCATGATCTTTATTCACTTTGTGTAGTACTCCTGGTTCTTCTTTGAAACCATGGCCAAATCCATGGCCCAGTATCTACAAGAAGGCAACCGCATAAAGGTTGGTATTAAATAGTTTGCTCACAAGCCGTTTGTGACACGTTCTTCATGTCTGTGTGTTAAGCAGCAGGCTTTGATTGCAGCTCTAACAAAGGTCACTACTGTCTCTACCTGGCCTGGATCTCATGTGTCGCTAAACTTGTTAAAACATTCACAAACAAACAAACCTCACACACACACTCATACTAAATCATGAAGCCATGTGTATATTTCACATTCTTATGCCATGGGTCTGCATATCATCTGCATCTTAACCAACAAAGCCAGACGCTCAGCAGCGAGCACATTTGGCTCCATTTGTATGTTGCTGTTAAGATGTTGATCGATGATTTGTTGAGATAAAATGTTTACATCAAAGTTTTTCTACTTTATACTGATAATCCGTCTTCATGTTTCCAGCTATGTGACATTGTGGCTTTTTAATACCTTCTTTAAAGGCTATGTGGTATATATTGTGTTGTTTAACATCTTCAGATGCCGCGGCCGCAGCGCTTCCCTGACAGTTTCCACCAAGCACTCCAGTCCCTGGTGTTGTCCATCATGCCGCACATCACAATCCGCCACATGGAAATCCCTGAGGAAGCCCGCTGCATCAACCTGAGCCTGGCCAACTTCATCAAGGTCTGAATCCCACATTCAAACATGAAAACAAGTACACCTACATTTAAGTTACCAACGTAAAGGCTGTTTGTGATAGAGGAGAATATAAAAACAATTCAGCAAAAATGTTCTTGCCGTTAAGTAGTTAACAGTTCATCGAACTTTCACAAGTGTTTTTAGATTACACATCGCTCATTTCCTAACATGTCTGTTTGCTAACCAATCTTCTTCTCTCCTCAGAGGTGTCTGACTTTCATGAACAGGGGCTTTGCCTTCGGTCTGGTCAATCACTACATGTGTCATTTCGGTCTCAAAGATCCCAAGGTACATGTTTAATCTTAGTGCTGCCAACACACAAAAAAGCAAGACTGTAGAAATGTGAATGAGGAAAAATGTAAGAGAACTGTTGGAAGATGTGAGGCCACTGAAAAGCAGGAGGACAGTAGTAAACTAAAAATAACAAATAGGGGACTTATCAGACACGATAGGCAAAGTTGTGTATTTTAGCCAGACATCACAAAAAACATTTACAGTTCCTCCTGCTGTATCCGCCTGTCTGTATCAGCACATTTGACTACCAAATTAAACCAACACAGTCCCTAGACACACGTTGTTTGATCAGCTCTGTCAGACGCCTTCAGGATTATATTTGAACAATAGAATTATATTTATGCACTCGGGCAGTTAACAGAAATATGTGTGGGCACTTGCAATGCACACAGTCATATGTTTTCTTTTTCTTTTTGTTTGACTCAGGTGCTGACTGAAATGAAATTTGAATTCCTGATGGCAGTGTGTAACCACGAGCACTTCATTCCTCTTAACCTGCCAATGGCTTTTGGTCGCACCAAGCTACAGAGAGTGCAAGGTGAATCTTAGACATTAGTTCCTAGCTTCTTTTCAACACATACATCCTACCTTTCTTCTTACCACATAGGTAACCACTGACTAGGTGTCACATGACTCCCCCACCTGCACCCTCAACCCCCTTTCTGACCTTGTTCTGTCTTGCACCCACCACTCTGATCCCCTCTATTAACCTGCCTGTTCGTACGCAGGTCTACTGTTAAGCAGGTGACAAACTACATCTGCCTGCCAGAACACTGGTCTGTACCTGCTTAACAAGTTTTTCCAACACTTGTTCACGTTACACGGTTTGCACAACGACAAGTGAAAAACAAATGCTGCATGGATTGTTTACAGTTTTACCCCCAATTCCTTTAATTTTACTTCCCCTCTCTGTTTTTGTTTTGTTTTGCTTGTGGTCAGATTTTATTCCATATGCGACGGAGCTTTTTGGCCCTGTAGGTAGGTGATGCTCACCGCACCATACCGTCCATCCAAGTTTGCTGCTGTATTGCAAACACTTTGCACATGGCCATGCCTTGCTCTGACCTGCACTAACCTGCCATCCTCTCAGCACCTAAACACCCCCTTTTCTCACAGAACAGCCATTCTTTCCCACTCACTCAGGAAAACGCCAGTGCAAGGCTTACGCCATCATCTGCCTGCCAGGGTATGATGTACAGCATATAAGGGCCTGAGCCTGTGTGTTGTAGATAAGAGGAGCTTGTGGGAATCAACTGACCCTCTTTTCTTAATGCTTAATTGACTAAATACTGTACTGTAAACACTAGATAGAAACATCCCTCGTTAAGCTGCAGTTCTGTCTCTGGCTGTTTATGTCTGTCTTCTCTTTGTCTCTCTTTCTCTCTCAGTCTGCCTGTCTGTCTTTGTCATTAGAGAAGATGATTGCTGATGGTTCTTCAGTTCCCAGGCTGCATTACCTCTTCTAACATTAACACTGCATTTCTGTGAAACTAAATGCTATTATTTGTGTTGAAACCAACAACTTCTCATGTCCAGCTCTCTGATTTCTGTTGGTGTATTGATCTTTTCTGAACACGTTCAATGAGACTTTGCAACATTATACAGTACATTTCCTAATGTAGGCACAAAGTAATGAATTATTTTAACTCCTCTATTTGAACATCTGCCTGAATGTGCTCCATAATTTTGTTGAGATTCACTGAATTAGACATATAAGACCAGCAGTAATTGTTCTTTTAACCAACCTTTAATTGTCTTAAATATTCTGTGCAGCATGTAGACACAGGTGACACGGTTAGAAAAGTGTTTGTCTATGATTTTAACAAACATATTAGTAAACATATTTCACAAGATTGGAAATTTCACCCTTTCAGTACCTCACTCTTAGTCTGAGAGAGTACTCCAATTACCATATCGGTATCAACATCAGTTCTGCCCCTCTCAATGTACTAACACTTGTGTTGCTCAACCATAGAGCAGAGTCTGGAGTTCAGTCTGACGGAGGATTATTGCCGTAACCACTTCCTAGTGGGGCTGCTGCTGAGAGAAGTGGCTGAAGCCCTGCAGCAAGGGCCAGAGGTCAGACAGCTGGCCGTGAGCGTGCTCAAGAATCTTCTTATTAAACACGCCTTGGATGACCGCTACACAGCATTCAAGGTGAAGAGCTATACTGAAAATCTAACAACCTATAGAGAAATGTCTTGCCTATTATTTCAAACATGTTTGTTAAAGTTACATAATCTGCCATGTCATGAATCTGCCTTTTTCTGTCATATTTCTTCAAGCAGGACAAACATTCTCCTTCTTTAGTTTATTATCCACCAATCGCAGTCAGAAACTAAAAATTTCTGCAGGAACAAATTAACACTTTGTCACAAAACTGATCAAATCCAAATGCCGCTCTGTTCACAGTATAATGAACCAAGCCTCTCTTCTGCAACAGTCACTTCTAATTTTGTATAAGTAATGTATACATTTGGTTCAGGCCAAAGCTTCGGCTGCATATCTTAGGACATTTTAAAAACTACAAGCACACACAATTCTCTCCCGACAGTGCAACCTATTTGTATTAGCACTTTATTGTTTGCATATAAGATGTTAATGTTTGATGAGGCACAGGTTTGGCACAGGTCACACACTGCAAACACACTACGATGTAGTTCAACAGTGTGCTCACCCCAAACAAGACAGCAACGTCTGTTATGCAAACAAGCCAGTGTTTGAGTGCCGGCGTCACTGATACCTGTTGAGGACAGATGGCTATTGAGTAGAATGACAGCAGGATGGTCAACAACTATATACTTAACAATACTACAATAGCCTTTTAGCACATGTGTAGTCATGTTGTCTGTATTGTCATTTGTTATAGTGCTCATCTAGTCATATTTAATGTTGTAGAACCAACAGGCCAGGATCTGTTTGCTCTATCTGCCTGTTCTTGAGCTGCTCTACCAGAACTTGAAGCAGCTGTCTGCCAAACCCCACACCTCCAGCCCCGGCCTTGGCCTTAACGTGAGTCCCCTCGCAAACCATTTTCTTGATTGTAGCATTAAGAAAAGTATAAAGATCAAGTCAATATTAAACTCTTTGTCTGGCACAGAGGCACCTAATTCAGGTTCAAAGTAACCTTGATTCCTATGATACTTGAGCTTCCTCTGTATCTGAATCAAGATTCAGGATCAGAGGAACATTTGCTCCTTTGTAATGGGGAGATTCCTTCATGTAAAATATATGACAAAGTCCAATAATCCTCCAATTGGAATAGTTGGCTAAAAGCTGAATGAAGTGTAGGGTGTGGAACAGTTTACATGTCATTTTCACTGCTTCCATCCTGTGGTTGTCCAGGGCTCCAGAGATGACCTGATATCAAACAGTTCCACAGACAGCAGGAGAATCAGCACCGCAATCGAAAAAGACCACAGTGAGTTCAGAACCACAAACCGAACAGTATCTATAGCCTCTTCCTGTTTATTGATCCTCCATTATCATCACCACAGATTCTCTCAGCACCATGGGTACAAAGCAGTTTTTATGTAACACACAACTTGATCCATTAACGGCACTCTGTTGGTCTGAAAGCAGCGGCTGTGTGCTAGACATGTGCCACTAAGAGTATTCTGTATGTTGTTGTTTGTTTCTTCTTGGGATTTGGCTGCATATGCACCATAGCACTTACCAGAGTCAGTTTTTTTCTGTGATGATGTCGTTAAGATGAGATAAGATGAAAAGCAGCACACAAGAAAGGACAAGTATTACGCAGCAATAACAATAGCCAAAGCAAGTTAGAAAACAAGGCAATTAGCTCAAAGTGAACACAGGTATCGTTATCATTAATCTTTCCTCCTCTTTAATGGCTATGGTAGTTTTTCATGAGCGTAGATGATGGTTAAAATGTTGTTAAACTGAGCTAGAAGACTGAGAGACGAATAGCACCATAAACCATTAAGGATGTTCGTGTTCTCCCCTCATTTAATCTTGCATTTTAATAAAGTAGAATTCACGTGAGATGGATTTAAAATAAACACTAGTTGAAATCAAAGCAGAGGACACTGACATACGCTGACCCTGCATACTCTTCCCATACTGCAATTCAGTAGCTTACTCTCCCTGGTGACATTGCTGGGGTTATAGTTCTCAGATTTCCCAAAGCTCCTTCTGAGAGTCACTGAACATGTCATTTGACATGTTTTATGGGCCCAGCTAAGTCTAAATCAAGATTTTGCTTAAGAGAGTATCTGTTTCTCCCCTATATGTGCAAATGTTGCTGCCACTGAAACTGTAATAGCTGAGCCAGTGAGTATAATTGAGTGTGCTGCTTTCAGTTGACATTAACAATGTGTCACTTTGTTGGCTCCAGCTCTGCCAGCTCAGAATGGGCATGTTGTCAGGAGAGAGGACTCCAGAGGCTCCCTGTTTATGGACCCAGGAACACCAGATAGCCTAGAGGTGAGGACTTTTCACACCAGCTGAAAAACTTCATCGATGTATCCGCAGCACAGACTGACACATACACATTTGTTTTGCTGGAGCTGGAACAGTTTAGAAAAAAATTATTTGATCTCTTCTGTCACCTTGTAGGAGATGTGTACAGTTCCTGGGGCTAACGCAACAAACCCCTCTCTGTTCCTGCTGTGCAGCTATGGCCCATTAAATCAGATGGAAAATTTCAGTTGCATTGCGTTCATTTTAGTTTAGGACAGGCCAAACACTACAAGTGTGGACTCTCGGCCACCATAGTGACACCATATTATTTACTGAGTGAGAGTATGTTTTACTGGCAAATACACAGGCTTTGTGTGAACACAAGCTTATTCATGACGTCTGGTCTGAGGCCATACCTGAGTGTGCATCCACATTCTGGTCATGCAGTTAGGTTTTAAATATAGATGGACTGCAGACTCATCACCTGTGTAAATACATACTTGAAGTAGATTTGAAGACACTGTATTCGTTTTATGATCTGGTGAACAGCCCACTGCAGCAGCAGGATCTCGATAATGCAACTTTAGGTTACTAGCTAGTTTAGCAAAAAAAAAAACAAAAAACAATCTTTTGTTTTGCTCTTTTTTGTTTGTGTTTTTTAATAAATGAATGATTAGTACACCTGCTTCTCTCTACAAGAAAAACTATAAAAAGTTTTACTGTCTACTCAAGCATACACTACACTTCTGCATTAAAAAACACTAAATACATAGGAGGCTAAGTCTTTATCACTTAACAATAATACTTTGGAAAGTGATACAGATAATAAAGGAGAAAATAAACAACATTAACCCTGCCTATTTGAAGAGCCACAGACAAGTGCTGTAGTAGAAAAAGAGTTCACTCTTCCTAGATGTCTTACATCATTATCTACTGCTGCCCACAGCCATATGTCATGGTTCAAAGACAAGCTTCTGCTGAGAAAGCACATGTGCTGCCATCCCCATCCCCACATAGCATGCTTCATCAGAGGAGGTGGGGGGGTTCCCAAAAGTCTGTCAAGTGAGGGCTAAAACAATTTTAAGTCTAGAAAAGTGTCAAGAATGTTTTTTTTACAGTGCCTCTCTCACAAAAGATCACACAAAAGTAACTCATAAAAAAATGATATTGAGAAATGTAGTTAAGATGAAACAAAGAGACACAAAGTCAGACTGCTCAGATTAAATCAAGTTTGTCTCCTGGCGGCTTTTAACACATCAGCTGGGAGTGGAGGAAACGGCAGCCTGATTGAACAAGTCTCATAAGCCGAAAGTCCAATCAAAAGGACAGTAATGACACTTGGACCAAATTTACATATAAAATAAAACATGTACAATACAACATGAATTACCACATTAATGATGTGTGTAAATAATTGTTTGTTCGATAACCAAACAACTCTTAAGACAGGAGCTTTACGTGCCTACATGAATTTGCTCCAGGTACTTTGGCTTCCTCCTACAGTCCAAAGCATACAGTTATAACATCTACATTGCTCATAGGGGTGAATATTTGTCTGTCTCCATTTGTCAGCCCTGTGATAGACTGGCAACCTGTCCAGGGTGTACCCCTCCTCTTACCCAGTGACTGCTCAGATTGGCTCCAGCACTCCCATGACCCTTAACAGGAAACGCGGTTGAGATAATGAATAGTTGATGGATGTATGATTTTACTAAACACAGATAATTTTGTTTGGCTGTACTAGCGGTTCCACACCATGAATTTTAGTAACTCACCACTGAGTGAGCGTTTGTTTGTGTTGAATTTTGCTCCAGCTGCAGAGACGTGGCTCCACTATGAGCAGCAGCCCCTTGCCCTCCGTCGGCAGATTGGGACAGTATGAAATCAAAGGCCTTCTGCTGTCTTTCCTGCACATTGTCAAAACCTTGTCTGAAGGTCAGTGATAAACTACATATCCACACTGCACTGTCATAAATGTTCACGTTCATGTATGTTGGTAAAAAGCATAAGAGGTGATCTTACTTTTTTGTCCACAGACACTCTGATGGCATACTGGAATAAAGTCAGCCCTCAAGACATCATGAACTTCCTCAGTTTGCTAGAGTGAGTAAAATAAACTGTTTGTCACATAAGACTATGTTGTAATGCAAGTGAAAATGACACAGTAAATTCTATGTGAAACCAGTGTAGTGGTGTAGTGTCAAACGTTGTAAAGGTTTAACAGATTTGTGCTGCCGTTGTGTTCTCTTTCCCAGCCAAAAGTCAAAGGTCAGCTGTTGTTTGAATGATGTTGTTTTATGCAGCTGACACTATACAGAATATAAAAAGCAACATGGAAAATGGAAAATAAACTAAGTCATCCAGTATTAAATTATTTTAAAAAATTATAGCTTCTTTTTTTTACAGCTGTTTGAAGACAGCTTGAAAAAAAGCATTTACCAAACACAATACACTGTACATGTTTGACTCAATATAGAACAAACGGTATTCCTCAGACACACACACAGGGTCTGTAGATTCAGTCGTTTTCCCTCTCCCTGCAGGATCTGTCTGGTACAGTTTCGTTACATTGGAAAGAGGAATATTGGCCGGTAAGGCTGAAAAATCAGCAGCACTATTTTCTCACTTGTCATACCTATCCTATCTGCCAAACACTACTACACAAATTAGCTAGTTACTATTTAGAGAAACTATGCAGTTCATGTTTAATTGATAGATTTCATAGAAATATGAATATAATACCCATTATTTCTGTTTGGAAATGATTTGTCTTTTTTAGTGTATGCTGCATGTATTACTGTTTAAGCATTAAGTCTTGTGTAATTCATTAATATGTTACTGTAGGTTTAATATCTGCAGATCAGTTAGATGGTTTCTGCAGGATCTCTCTTTTCTCTCTGAATAAACAAATGCTCTCTATTTCTTTTTCTGTGGATGTATTATTCATACAGGAGTCCAGAGGTTTGCATGTCAAAGCTGTTTTCCCCAGACAGGAAGTCTCAGACGATGCCAGCCATGCGCTGCAACCGAGCCAGTTTCATGCAAACTAAGATACACCAGTTCGGCACCATGGAAGCTTCCCTCACTCTCAACATAGGTAACCACATGCATCAGTTCATATGCAAAATGGAGGGTAAAACTTGTATTTTTTGCATTTAGTTTCCTATGAATGTTTTAAAGAAGAGAACTTAAAGTGCAACTTCCATGAAGGAGCAGGACAAGTAAAAGATTGATGCAAAGGTGTTCTTTAAATGGTGTTAGATTAGATCATTCTTTCCAAGAAGTTACTGAACCTTTGAACCTTTACACAAACAAATCCAAGGGTAAATGTTCTTCTAGGGATCAAGGGAAATATGAGCAAATAAGAGAAACAGTTTTCAAACCACGTTTTACACAAGTCAACAAATCTAATACTTTGTTTTGGGACAGAACAAATGGCTCAGTGTTGAAATCTAGAAAGAAAGGCTTATTTAAACATACAACAAGGTTTTAACTTTGCAGCTAGATTAGGAGAGCTTAAGTGAGAAAATAGCTACACAAGTTGCTAATGCAAAGTTAGTCTCATGTTGCCACGCACACGCCTTACTAAAAACAAAGGTTGTCAGAGACACAATAAGCGAGGAGCTGCTGTATTACCTAGAGCAAATAAACCTACTCCAAGTCTTTCCAGTCAGTCAGCCTCAGGCTTTCATGTATCCTGATTATCTTTAATGCCACAATGACAAGCCCAGACTGTAGATCTGTGCATGTAAACACAGGATTAAAACCACTGTGAAGCTCGAAGGGGCACCGTATCTGTACCATAAAATGAGTGTTTTGCTTGCTTTGTTTGTGTAATGATACTTGGAGGTTTGGGAAACAAGCCTGTTACTTAACAGGGCTGTGAAGTCAAACCACAATCAATATCAGTAGTGTGTTTGCTATAGATTGTACTTCTACATTTTTTTTCCTTTCCTGAACCCAATTTTGCAATTTCATTTATCTTTAGCAAGTCATTTATATCCTGATATGCTAATGACTGAAAACCTCATAAGTTGAACTGTGCAAGATGTCCCTGAGCAACATTTTGTCGATATTTCACCTGTTATCTGACCTACATAATCAAATGCAACATCGAACAGTAAATCATTTTCCTTATGGGCTGTATTAAGTTCAAGCAAGTTAAAGCAGGGCAGACATCAACAAGAACAGTACAGTGAAAAAGAAATGTGATCTTTATTGCAATGTGAACCACTATCGCTTGTGTGTGTTAATTTGATCTAGGAACGGGGCCATCTGAAGCAGAAATCCACCATCAGGCTCTTCTTGAGGGTAACATCTCCACAGAGGTCTGCCTCAGTGTCCTGGATGTGCTGTCTTTTTTCACCCAGTGTTTGAAGGTCAATACACACACACGCTTGTTTTTCCATCTTTGTGAGGACACAGTTTGATATAATGCATTCTCTAGCCCTTCAACCTAACCTTAACTATCACAACTAAGTGACCTCATTCTCTTTGAAAAATACTTTTTCTTGTCCTCTATGTAGCAAGTACACACACACACACAAACACAATGCTGTATAATAGCAGATAAAAGCTGACTCAGATGTGACTAAATCTTCAAGAGTAAAGATACCTGTGGGCATTTATTTAATTTAAGAATTTGGTTACATTTTTGTTTACATGCCTGTGTGTGTGTGTGTGTGTGTGTGTGTGTGTGTGTTTGTGTGTTAGAATCAGCTGCTGGACAGCGAAGGTCACAACCCCTTGATGAAGAAGGTGTTTGATGTTTACCTGACTTTCCTCAAAGTCGGCCAATCAGAAGCTGCTTTCAAACATGTGTTCGCCACCATCCGGGCTTTTATTAACAAGGTATGTGGGCCCCCCACAACGTAAAGCATTGCTGCAACAATTTCCACCACTTGAAAGCCAAGAGAAGGGATTAAAGCTTATCATCCATGCAGCTATTTTCTCTAGTTCTGCCATTAATAACATCGAAACAATTTGTGGGGATGCACTGACCTCGCTGTTGAGATAAAACACAGGATGCATAGAATAAATATTAGTTTTCAATGTTTATTAGTGTCCATAGTCACATGTTGCTTTATAACTATTATCCTATGTATTTTTAGCTTTCTTATTTACACATTTATTGCACGTAGAAGAGGCAAGCTCTAACATGATTCCCTGCCAAGTGAGGAAACACATGTAGTTCCCAAGAGAGGGGACGGCCCACTTCCTAGTGGTGTCCTCTGATAACATCAGCAGTATCACTCTGGCTACTTGTGTGATGAATCATAGGAGAGCAGACCCTGCTCTGACATGTTAATTCTCCTAGTGTAAATGCGTAAGGCATTGGTTTCTGCCCGGGAAAAGACAGTAAGTGACGCTCTGAATCAGTGAACATGACCGTTGCCAAAAGCAAACAGTCCTGCTCAGTGAGGTCTGATGCAGAAAATCTAAATGTGGAAACAATATTCAGATGTCCATGTACATTTAGTCCATGGTGTATTCTGTTTGTTTGTACTTTCAATACATTTTGTGATAGGAACAAAAGCAACAATGAACAAGTACTCACTGCGTAGTTAAAGCCTATTATGTCTTATTAGTCATAATAAATATTAAAACTGCCTGAAAAATGAAAATTTTGCAATAACTCAAATGTCCAACATTGACTCAAGATGCTCAAATCTCAAAATGCTCATTCTGCAAAAATACTGAATGGGAGTCAGTAAAACAGATAATTAGTTAGATCAGCAAACATCCACTGGCTCAAATATAGACAGAAAGGATAAAAAAAACTTTCTCCTTGGTGCACTGAGCTTGAATTATAGAATGCAGGTTTAATTAGTGAAATAATTGCAGTCGTGGACAGAAATGCTAATTTTTGCTGAATTAATTGGGATTTGTAACGTGTTGCAATGGTGAAATCTTATTACAGGGTTTGCTTTTATCTTTTTTTTTGTAGTGTTTTCTAATGTTTCACTGTCACTTCCCTGCCGCTCTTCCTAAATACTGACAGTGTTTTCTAATCCCATCCCTGCCCTCACTCTGCCTTTAATACACTAACACGTTGTCCCTTTAGTTCCCGTCGGTGCTGTTTAAAGGCCGAGTGACGCTGTGCGAGGCTCTCTGCTGTGAGGTGCTCAAGTGCTGCGTCTCCAAGCTGGGGTATGTGAGGGCTGAGGCTTCCGCCCTACTCTACCTGCTGATGAGAAACAACTACGAGTACACCAAGAGGAAGACCTTCCTGCGCACACACCTCCAGGTAAAGTGGGGAGAGAAACAGAAACAGCGGAGACATCATCCTTTAACGGTCCGTACTCTGTTTGTATGTGAAGTATATTCAACAGACATGGTGGTCTATTAAACGGTGAATCGTGACGTTCACCTATGACCTTTAACTTTTCCCCACACACTGTTTTGCTTTTATAACAGATGAGGAATGGGAAGAGAATGTTCAAACCATTTAAAGACAGAGTCCTGCTGATTTTCTGGCATGTCTGCAAACACAGCAGTAGAAAACCGTCCAGCTTTCCATTAGCACTCACTGGACGGGTCAATACTGGACCATTTAGAGCATTTGGTTTTTGTCCTCATCCCCTCTTACTCCATTTTCTCCTTCTTGTTTTTCTTCTCTCTCTCCAGCCCTGCACTTTATCAACCATTTTGTTTATGTTTCTGCTCCAGATCATCATTGCAGTAAGCCAGCTGATCTCTGATGTGGCGCTAACTGGCAGTTCACGCTTCCAGGAGTCGCTGTCCATCATAAACAACTTTGCAAACAGTGACAAGGCCATGAAGGTATGGTTGAAATTAGCATGACTACCGAGCGAAGCTCTAAATCAAATGTAATGTATTTAAGAAAGCAGCAAAATGATAAAGGAACTACACTGTGAAGTAGTGGTTAGCACTGTCGCCTCACAGCAGGAAGGACCTTGGGTTCTCTCCATGTAGTCCTCCCACTGTCCAACGTCATGCAGTTAGAGTTAATTGGTGATTCAAAATTTCCCATAGGTGGTTTCTCTCTAAATGTCAGACCTATGATAGACTGTTGACCTGGGTATACCCTGCCTCTCACCCAGTTACAGCTGGAATTGGCTGTAGTGCAACCCTTAAGAAGAAAAGCGGTTAGGATGATGGATGGTGGTAAACAACTAAAATCTGATACATTTCCAAACATGAAATCTTTCCATATATGTCGACACAGCTCTATCCAAGTTTAAAGGTAGTCTCTTTGTATATGTGTTTATTCTGTCTTCAGACCAGCCACTGGATCCCATTTCTAAAACACTCATCTCCCCAGTGTGAGATTAAATGTGTAGCACTGCAAAATGACCGGTGTGGTTTGTTTGTACTGTAAACATGTACTGTATGAGGTGAAGATGACTGATTGGCTTACAAAGAGGTTCAGTGGTTTAACTGCTGGTTTGGATTTGCATGCTCTTGTATTGTGGGAAGTGAGACGTAGCATTAAAATATGCAATGTGTTACAAAGTTGTGGGCAAACTGGCAAATATCCAGATTTTATTAAAATGACAATGAAGGTCCAAAATGTAGACAAATGACTTAGAAGGTGCAAATAGAAATATTTTACAGCATATAGGAGAATTGTTAGTTTCAGGCTTACGATTATCACTTTAAAGTTTTTTTTTGCACATCCATTAGGAAGAATCTCAGCAATCATGCACCCAGCATCACTCTTAGTCTGACCACATTCATGGTTATTCTGTGTCTAATTGTTTAACAGTAATGGAAATGTGGGAACAGGGGAAACATAGAAAAAATATATTCCCACCCCCAACAGTGCATAAAATGAGACTGAAAATGAAACTCCTAGCTCTAGGAGTCTCTTCAATAGCTGTCAGCCAGTCGCATTAGTGCTAATCATTCTTTCTTACAAGGCTAAAGTTACTCCACAAAAGTATTGTGACATGTTGGCAGTTTGTCCTAAGGCTTCAAGATTTACTAATGGACTTGTCTTGAGTTGTTTCCACTTCAGCTCCAGGCATCATGTCCTGTCTATCAGGAAGTTTTACAGTCAATTTACGTCATTAACAGCAGATGTTTTCAATTCATTGTGTTATGTCAAACGTATTATTAGTATATTAGTATATTATGCACTACTGAATGTTCATATAGTTTAGAAATCAGGCAGCCTATGATAATAACAACCTGGACACTTGAAGTAAGGTAACTTTTTAATAACACAGTGCCCAGTTTAAATTATTTGGATTTTGGGCTCATTGTACAAGACCTTTTTTAGAAAGAATCCTAAACTTGAGTTTCAGGTTAAATGCAGCCCAAAATGCCGAGTACGTCTGATGTGTTAGTCAGGACTAACTAATGTACCTGAATATTCAACTGGCATGACTGGTATGTATTGCCTGTTTCCTTGTCTCCTCTGTCTGGTCCTGATCATTATTACAAAGTAAAACTAAACGCTTTAGAGAAAACTGCCTCTGACATTTTTGGAATAACTTGTGGGATGTTTTCTTTAGCTCATATTTCAAAATAAGAGACCCCTGTCTAATATAACTCCCTCATCACACAACCCTCCAACTGCATTTAAACAATTACTTTACTTTACTACATGTAATCATGTTTGTATTTGTTTGCTCATTTCTGAATGACACAGTCTACGACATTCCCCACTGAAGTGAAGGGTCTGACAAAGCGGATCCGTACAGTGCTGATGGCCACGGCCCAGATGAGAGAGCACGAGAAAGACCCTGAGATGCTGCTGGACCTCCAGTACAGCTTGGCCCGGTCCTACGCCAGCACCCCCGAACTGAGACGCACTTGGCTAGACAGCATGGCCCGAGCACATCTCAAAAATGGAGATCTCTCGGAGGTATCTTTGCTTTGTGTCACATGTTTGCCTTCAACTTGTATTGTTTTTGTTATGCAGCTGTGTGCCAACAGGACAGGCAGGTCCTGGTTGGTGTTGTTTGACCACTTCAAAATCAAACATTCTACAACACTGCAGGGCGTTGTTTTTGTGCATCAACCCTGACACAACGGGACATTCTCAGCACAGGAAAATATTTTTTGCATCCACACAATTTTATTGAGGCATTACGGACCCCAGGAAGTGCCTTGGGGGGAAAAAAACTAAATTGTGCAAAATTACTAGATCAAGAGCCACAAGTTAAGTAATCTGTTTGCATGCATGTTACTTAATTTGTGTTCCCAATGTATTGCCGTCAGATAGACATTTTCAAGCTGAGTCTGTCCCTCACTGAAAGCTTAAAAAAAAGCTGTCAAGTTACTGATCCCTGTGCGTACTTTACCTCTCGGCTATGTGGGACATAAATAAAACACAAATAATAATTTAAGAAACTCAGAATTTCAAATCATATTAACTATAAATAGAAAAATCAATTTCTGAAGGAATTACATGTGAGAGCTGATCTGTCGCAAAGACGTAGACCGCTTAGAAGCTGCTGACCAATGACAAGTTATCGCAAGTTCTTATCTAAAAAACCATCCCAAAGTAAAGTTGATAAAGAGGAAAAGTTGACAAAAGGAAAAAGTTCAAGTCAAACTGAAAAAAAGGTTCACAAAGATTTAAAGCTGATCATAACAGAGAAGAAAAAGAGCAAAAAAAAGGCAAACGCCAGTGATAAACAAGATGTAGACAGTAAATGATATAAGAAAGAGAAACAAAAACAACAGGAAGTGACATCTCATATGCTTTTAATTTGAAAATCTAGTGTAATGCACATACTCAGTACTGTCATATACCATCATTTTTCCAACTGGAGCTAATATTTTGAATAATCGAGCCACTTTAAGTCTTTTCTTTTAGATTTTGGGTATGATGGCTTTTATTGTAAAAACAGGACTCCCATTGTGAAAGTTGCCTTTCAGGTGGAGACGCGTGTCTGTATGAAATGATTAACAGGTGAGAAAGGTTCATGACAAACCAACGCAAATAAAATGTTGAGTCACATTTGGGCATGGAGTGACGGGTGGGGGAGACATCTGCTGGAGTCATAAGAGATGAAGACAATTACAGTATAATGGATCAGGAGAGACACAGACAGGGACTGTTGTGTGTGTATTGGGGTGGGTACAGATAAGCTGGGAATCGAACCACCGACCTGTGGCACTGAAAAGTGCTGAGTCACAGCGGTGTAAGGAGAACAGACCACAGCTATGATTCAAACCCAATTCTTCCACATGAAGGGCAGCGATCTTACCACTACACAATCCAGCTGCCCAAAAAGAGGCTGTTTCTGGGAAAACTGTAAATCATACCTCCAAAAAAATATGATTTCCTGAGACTTGAGACTTTAATGAAGTCGCCCATGCAAATTTTAGGTTTGAGGGCTGAAAATTTTGGTCATAGGAGCGAGTTATAAAAGTGGTCCCTTTATCTTGTCTGCCAAAATCTCAATGGAAGAGAGATCTAGTTGTCTCTTAGCTTAGACAAATAGCTTATCAAAATCACAAGTATTCCTCCAATTTTATGAAGAAATTATGTAGAAAGAGTAAAAATGTGTGTGTGTGGCCGTTCTGACAGTTTGAAAAAAGTTTTGGTTTAAGAAAATCAGCCTCTCCACTCTAAGCTGTGACATAACCAATGCAGAAGTGGAAAGTAGAGCATAAAATACCTAAAACTAATACAGCAGAAAAGAGTATAAAAGATACAAAGAAGCTGACTTAAAGGCGACAAAGTGTTAAGGACGACCACCGAAACAGGCGGAATAATAATAATTAAAAAGAGCGATGATAACAATAGCGTGAGAGCTGCTGCTCAGCTCTCCCACTAAGTAGGGAGGTTTGCATGCTTGCTCAAAAAAGTCATGATTGAGGCACAAAAATCACTCCGTATACGTGTGACCTTGAACAGTCAGGCTCTCGGTCTAGGGTTTTGTTGTGTTGAACAGAGCAGTTAGAAGAGCTGTGTTGTTGTTAAAAATAAAAGGAGATGCTGGTACTGGAGCACTGGAAAGGGACCTTCAGCGTTTCAGTCTCGATCCCCCAAGACCAGAATAGAACTAAATCCAACACTAGCAAACATCAAAATAGCATATACATAAAGAGTTTCTATGGTCTTGCCCAGGGTCACAGGCTATTTTTGGTGATTAGCAAATAAACATTAATTGTTTCATCTAATTCAGTTATAAGAAGGGAAACTTTGACATTTCACAATTTAATGCTTTATTGAAGTTTTCATTTTATTGTGGTCCTCTCCATAGTGAAGTAAAAGACAAGGGTTGATGCAAAGTTTAAACCTGGGTGGTTCGGTTGACAGATTGTTATCTTGAGAATATATGTGTTCGACCCATTTTTCTTGCGAGCAAACCAAGAGGACATTTCACAAACAAGAAAGGCAAGAGCAGCAAACATAGCCTAAAATATTTTCGATTGATTTTAAAATTCAGTTTTATTGGTTTCTCTTGTTAATTGTTAATCTTTTCCTCTTCTCTTAATTTTTTTTCTCTCATGGTATGGTTGTGATTTTTTTTTGTTTTGTTTTGTTTTGTTTTTGTTTTTCCTATTTACAGTTTTTAATAGGGCTTGTGCACAAACCTGTGAAATAGCTACAGGAATACATTTCAGGCCCTTGTTGCATAGGTAGTAAGCTGACACTTTTTATGGTAGGTGTGGTAAGCACATGCTTTGCATGTTTGAGTAACAACCAGATAGTTTAAGTTAAACAATTAAACACAACAGATCCCTTACTTAGATGCTATGTAATGATGTCAACTGCAGTATTTCATATGACTAAAATACCAACCTTAATTTCACCTTTTCTTTTGCTAGCTTGCTTTCTCTTCTGTGTTTTTGTAACATTTGCAACAGAAATGTTCACTAAATCCCCTGGTGTTTGTTGTTCTCTCCACAGGCAGCCATGTGTTATGTGCATATAGCTGCACTGGTTGCAGAATACCTGTACAGGAAAAGTAAGGCTTTTCCTAAACACACACACACTCTTACACGCGCACATACACACACATGCCAACAATGTTTTTTATCCCCATTTGTGGCTTACACTGTTACTGTAATCAAACACCTGTGTGCAGTATTATTAAACGTCTACGTCATTAATTCAATGATTGAAATAATAGTTACCTAAGGAGAAACTTCTCTGCTCTTGTGAAACCTTCATATCAATGAAGGATCTACATTACAGTTCATGCATTCTTGACATTTTGAGGTTGTGACTATAAACATTACCCCCAAAGACAATGTACCTAACATTGACAAGTAAACACTAAAACTCTTTATGGTGTCTTGTGGCTCTCCAGGAAGATTTGCCTGCCCTGATGATAAAAGACATGACAGTTTTTTTTTCCACTTCATTGTTGTTAGATACAGTATGCAAACACTCCACAGACTGATGCTATTAGAACAGCACAATGACAATTAGCCAAAACAAAACCTCACAATGCTGTTTTTTGTTGTTTTTTTTCACTGTCATTTGAAATCATGCAAAACCTGCTGTTGATAATAGTTTAAACAAATGTGAGGTAGTGTTTATGATGCGGAATGTCAACGGACAAAGTAATTTGTGAGGTGCAACAGTTGGTGACGGCTTATTACCTCACAATTTGATTGGGGTCTAGGCCGAAGCCTAAAGCAGCTTCTATTATGTGATTTACGATCATCTTGCATCGTGTTTTTACAGTGTTACAAACAGATTAGTAGTAGTAGGATTTTCATGAATTTTGATTTTAGAGACACTTTGCTCAGATGTACCAGTTGCAACTTATAATAAATACGTTTCAATTTTGCATTATGTAAATAAGTGGTTAAATTTGTCTTCATTCATTCATCAGAGTTGTTCCCCAGTGGGCTTGCAGCTTTTAAAAAGATCACTTTGAACATTGACGAGGAGGCTGCCATGAAGGAAGACACCGGAATGCAAGATGTCTACTACACTGAGGTGCAACTGCTGTGACTTGTTGAGAAAGATGTTGTGAAGTGACAAATATAAATCAGAGCCCTAAACAACATCCAGATTATCATTTAATTCAACATTTTATCTCAACAAGGGCTGGTTAATAATTGGCTAATGGATGAGTAATACTTTTTTTGTGGAGAACAAAATGTGTTCTCAGTGAATTCAGTTTTGTATCTATAATGTAACTTGAATCCTAATATAAAAACTTCCTTGTTGATAGTGTAAATTTGGACATTGTGAATCAGAAAGCTGTATTTTTTTTTTCTGCCACTCTTTTTAGGAAGTCTTGGTCGAACACCTTGATGTCTGTGTGGAGGCACTGTGGAAAGCCGAGCGCTACGAGCTCATCACGCACATTGCCAAACTCATTATCCCCATATATGAGAAGCGTCACGAGTATGAGGTACGGCAGCACAGTCCCCACACTCCCACAGATATCATGCATACACTGACAGCTACAGTTTCTTGTCTTTCCCTGCAGAGTGATTGATCTACATCTTCATACTTTTGTTGGTCAATTCATCATTGGATTTGAGTGGTTCTGTTTTATAGACTGTTATCTTTAGAACATGGCAAGAAAAAGTATGTGAACCCTCTCGGTTGTATGGTTTTCTGCATTCACTTGTCATGAAATGTGATCTGATCTTCATCTAAGTCAAGAGTATTAACGAATATAATATCCATTAAAACACCATTGTACTAGTGGAAAATGTATGTGAACCCTTTCAATAATTACCTTAAAAAAGCTAACTAGAGTCAGTTGTTAGCATGAGTTAAGAAGATTAACTCAGGCTCATGAAGTGGGCGGCCAGTCAAAATAACCCTAAGAGCACACAAAACACTTATTAATGAGGTAAAGAAACAACCCTGAGTGACAGCCAAAGATTTGAAGGCATCATTGAAACTGGCTAACATCTGTGTTCATGAGTCCACAGTATGTAAAACATTGAACAAGCAGGGTGTCTATGACAGGACACCACAAAGGAAGCCGCTGCTTACTAAAAAGAACATTGTTGCACGGCTGAAGTTTGCCAAAGAGCACATTGACACTTCACAGCACATTATATTTGTTAATACTCTTGACTTAGATGAAGATCAGATCATTTTAGGACAATATATTTGTTACCCTATTTTTCATGCAAGCTAACAGGAAAGACAAGATGGTAGAGCAGCAAACCCAGCACCCTGAAATATTTTGTTTGCGTTTCTTACCTACACATTTTTTATTAATGCTTTCTGTGCAAAATGAGAAATCAGTAGAACTTGTTCTACACTGTAAATTGAAAGGAACTACTTCAAGCTAAAGTTATTCAACATAATCATATCTCTGCTACTGTTAAAGATAGACGGCAAAATCTGCATGAATAAAAACAGGCAGCTTTCAGGCCTTCGTGCAAATTGCTGCCTCACAGGCGATAAGCTGATACTCTGAATGGTAGGTGTGGCAGGCACACTGGCTTTTGGTTTGTCAACATATTTTCTCAGTATCTTGTAGATTTGCTGACATGTACTCGTGATTTTGCGACACTTTGTACAAGCAGCTGCTTCACTAGCACAACATGATTCAATTTTAAACCTTTCAGACTACATATTTTGAATGTTATGTTTTCATGCAACGTGCCTGCTAGCGTATACACCCAAACATTTTTTATACCTATTTATCCTGCTCAGAGTACTAAGTACAGTACATGTACAGTGTTTACATTCAGTTAAAAGGAGCTTGTTCTTTGCTATAATATTTCCATTATGTGCTACTTTAACTTTTACTCCACTACAGCGCAGAGGTAAATAATACAATACAAATTACAACTGACTAATAACTAGTTTTGTATTATTATGGATTAACCAACCAAACCTTTAATGCATAAATAATTATAATCCAACATATTATACTGCATAAAGTCATGAGTACTTTTATATTTTGGTACTTTATATAAACTTAAGTAATTACACATATACATTGTCACCTTAGCAAGGCCTGAATGTTTCAGATTTCTGAAAGAACATGACGAACAAATCTGATTCATGTTATCAACAGCATCAAGCTCTGTAGTGTTTACAACACATCGCCCTGGCAAAAAGTGAAAAAAACAGTCAATCGCAGTGCTTGGAGTTTTCGGTTTGGGTAGTGCACCCAGTGGTATACCACACTAACAGATACATTAAGGATAATAAATGTATAAGCCGTCATTTTGTGCCAAGCGATACATTTTAGTCAATCAAATAATATTTAATTCATTATGTGGATGTGAGCATTGCACACGTACATTTTTCCATTTTGCTGTGAGGTTTGTTGGGATGTTACATAACTGAAATGCTTGTGCTTGTCTCTGCACGCAGCGACTACTTTTGCCAATAAACAAACCTTTACAAAACATACAACTTGAATACCATTTGTCCCTTTTTTTTTTTTTTCAGAAACTAAGCCGACTGTACAGCACCCTGCATAGAGCCTACAATAAGATAATGGAGGTGATACAGTCAGGCCGCAGGCTGCTTGGGACATACTTCAGAGTGGCTTTTTATGGTCAGGTGAGGTCAAGCAGATTCCTTTATTTAAAGTGCACATGCAGTGTCTCACACTGTCTCCTGTCCACAAACAGAGAGGGCATTTTCATGCACAGAGCTGTGCTGCACGCATAAGAGTTTATGAAAACCGGAATGTAAATCAAACAGGTGTGGTGATGACTCATTCAACACTAAGACAGTCAAGTAGTTTAATGGTCCCATAAACAGTATTGATCTGAATTGTTTTCACTTTGTATCATGACAAACACGACTAACAACATTTCAGAAAGTAAAAACAAACTCCCAACCTTTCTTAGGAAGCGATAAACTAAGGTGAAGAAAAAAGACACTTATGAAGCATATAACACAAGAAGTGTGGTTCATTTACACAACTTAATAAAAACACAGTAACAGTAAGGAGTCGTTAGGCATAATGCTCTACTTTAAGATTTATCACACACATCTGCCCTGCTGCCTTCAGATGACTGAAAAGGTTTTGCAGCACACATCAAGGGTGTAGCAGCATAACGCTAAAACAGTATGTATTCAGTAGCAAACATAATGTGATGCAATCAGTAGCAAAGTGAATTTCAGAGTGAAGACCCAGCATCATGTACATAAATAATCCTGATAGTTCATGTTCCATTTGTTGTGATTGTACAGGAATATATTCATGAACACTGTAGTGAAAAAACTCTATATCCGGTCTGGAAATAAAAGTGATTAGAAAGTGAAAAAGAAGAAGTGACAAAAATAAGAAATGCAACAAGCAGGTTCCGCAGTGTGGAGGTAATGCATTACATTACAAATAGCAGGAAGTGTGTTTAATTTTTTAAGTTCGGCCAGCAAAGCATAATGTAATTGGTGCTGCATGTTATATGGGCAGTAGAGAGAGCACAAACAACACAATGATGCTGAATTTGCTTGTATAGTATAGTAGTAAACACTGAAGAAAAACTAACATTTTGAGAATCATTACAGCGTTAGTGGTTTGTTGAAATGAAGATTTCCTCCAGGACGCTCCAGATGAACTGTTTATGCTGTACTGTGGATTTGTAACTGGATAAAACGGTGTATTTTGCACAGGGCTTTTTCGAAGATGAAGATGGGAAGGAGTATATTTACAAAGAGCCCAAACTCACTGGCCTGTCCGAAATCTCTCAACGGCTCCTGACGCTCTACGGGGAAAAGTTTGGGCCGGAAAACGTCAAGATAATTCAGGACTCAAACAAGGTGCAGTAGATAAATGGAGGAAGGAAAGGGTGGAAGGCATGTTGGAATAAATAGGGTTGACAACTGGTGACTGATTTTGAATGGCAGATTGCCATATTAGTCAACATGTGCAAGATCTTTTCTTTTTTATTATGTTTTTTTTAAATCTTTTTATTTTGTTTAAAAATAGGATTAGTGTTTACTTTATTCTCTGTAGAGTCTCTGGGAGGTCTCCATTGATAGGATGATAATAGCCTTTTTGACTGCATTTATGTTGTTTTCAGAAACTTTGTGGTTGTCTGAAGAGGCAGCACATGTTGTGGCTGCCAAAAGGATATTTGATTATTGTGGAGCTGTTAGTTTAAGTAGCTTTTGGATGACTTTTTTATTATTCTCCTGAAATTCACTTTATCTGGTAAGAAATGAAGCCTAACCAATCTTAAACAGCTGTCCTGTTTATATGTAGCACATGTAGCGCATTGTGTCCATGTTGGATTGAAGTTGGTTACTCATCTACAGGTAAACCCCAAAGACCTGGATTCCAGGTTTGCCTATGTTCAGGTGACGTTTGTTAAGCCTTACTTCGAGGAGAAGGAGGCGCCCGAGAGGAAGACTGACTTCGAGAAGTGCCACAACATCAACCGTTTTGTGTTTGAGACTCCGTACACGCTGTCGGGCAAAAAGCACGGCGGGGTGGAGGAGCAGTGCAAGAGAAGGACTGTTCTCACAAGTATGTGAAGCACACACACACACAAGCCCTTAAGCCATTTGTGACACGTGTAGGAAAAAAGTCACAACTATGTCAAGTTGTTGTGATTAGAAAAAGCTGAGCTTTTTTGTTTTGTTTTAATAAAAAGGATGAGTTCACATTTTTTCAAGTGGATCTTAACACATCACTCAGGTGTCTGTATGAACAATAGAAGAGGTCTTACTTGACACAATCAGTCCTCCTGTTTATACTGGACACAGGTCCTTTACCAAAGTCCTTAGAGTGGAAGTGATGGAGGCCAAAATCCAGCAGAGAAACACTGTCCGGAGAAACACTAAGAGGAAATTTAATACAAATAATACTTTCAACAGCAAAGAAGACCTATTTCCTATTTCTGTTTCTTCACCTGACTGATGTTTTCTGTATCTCATATCTGAAAATACACCATATTAATAATGTATTCTTATCATGACCATCAGAACTTGATGGCCATACTGTATCTCAGAAGTAATGTTTCATACAAAAAAACTCTCTCATTGAGCAGATGTGCTGGCTGTAACTCGTGGCTGTGTTTAGATGTGCATGGCTGTGACCTCCTAAATAGGAGTAAACATTAAAACAGCTGGTTAGTGCAGCAAGCAGCAGCTGGATGTTAGGATCCGTCAAGTCTCACCCTATTCAGTGTTGCCTGCTTATCTCTGCTCTAACACTGACAAGCACCCTGAAGCAATGTTAGTTTTCATGTTTAGCTACCATAAATCATGTAGTTCTCATTGTGTGCGTACAGTTGTTACAATGGAAGACGATACTCAGTTAGTTTGGGCCAAAAAAAAACATTTTTGCTTTTTCTTGTTCTGTTGCTTATTAACAGTCATATTGATTTTAACAGTGGATATTATAACACATATTATGTTGCATTATCACACTATACAGTACCATATTCATTCTTACACAACAAGCTCCTGAGAAATCACCACAACATGACCCATTAAAGAAACAGATGTTACTGTCACTGCAGTTTGTTTTGTTCCCATGCATGATCCAACTAGTTATTACGACCTATTCATTGACAGCTGCCAACACCTTCCCGTATGTGAAGAAACGCGTGGAGGTGATGGGGGAAAAGCATTTGGAGCTTAAGCCAGTGGACGTGGCCATTGATGAGATGAAGGCGCGAACTGCAGAGCTGATCAAGCTCTGCTCCAGCCAGGAGGTGGACATGATCCAGCTGCAGCTCAAGCTGCAGGGCTGCGTCTCTGTGCAGGTAAAAGGTTTCACTTGCTCAGAGTGATCGAGCCAAGTGAAAAACAGCAGCTGTCTGCTGATGTCAAATCACACTTACAGCACAATTTTTATTTTTTTCTATTCACATATTTGTATTGAGATCAGTGGTTAATTGCATCACCATGTGCTGATTGCAATATGTTGTCTAACCTTACTATTAGAATATTTAACATTTCAGGCATGTTTTGCTGCAGGTGAATGCAGGTCCAATGGCCTATGCTAGGGCATTCTTGGATGACAGCAAATCCAACCAGTCTGGTAACAAGAAAGTAAAAGACCTTAAGGAAATTTTTAGGTACATATTTTTGTTTTAATCAAATGACTGTTTTTAGATTTGGTTTAGATTTTCCGTTAATATTTTCTTAATAAAATTGCTGATCTTCCTTGCAGGCGTTTTGTCGAGGCTTGCAGCATGGCTCTGGACATAAATGAGCGCCTGATCAAAGAAGACCAGGTTGAGTACCACGAGGGCCTGAAGTCCAACTTCAAAGAAATGGTGAAGGAGCTATCAGAAATTATCCACGAGCAGGTACTCTTCCTTTTGAGACTAGCCCAGATAAAATGAATATAATCTAGTGGAGTGGCATTTTTGGCCCACACCCAGGCTCACACCCTCACATGGACCAACGCAATTCCATTAGCGTTGCATGATAGTGAGCCATGCTGCATATGTCCAGAAGCATGTAAATGCGATCATCATGCACTGTGGACCATGTGTGCAACCAGTAATGTAAGCACACAAGGCATTATAAACAGATCATCTGTTTTTGTGTCATATTAATACAGTATATTAATTAGAATATGACACTAATTATTATAAATAATAACAACCCAACATGTAATGGGAATGAGGTGGTATGAATAAAAACAACAAGCAGGAACACGCAGCTTTTAAATGACGGAGTTTCATGAGATGAAACATTCCAGGCGCACAAAGAGTGATTCACCTGCTGATTCACTCACATAGTTTCTTCTGTTGCTGTTTCCATAACAATCTATGTTTTAACAGAACTAGATTGTTAATGTCAAATCCCAGCCTGGAGGCCCAGGATCACTCTTAGTCTTGAACTTTGTTGTTGCCCTACAATGCCAGTTGCATAATGGGCAATAACTAACTAACTTACATAGCCCTAATTTCACACAATCTTTGGGTGTTTCTAATGTTACTTGACACTTTTAGTAAAAAAAAGAAAAAAAAAGAATGTAACATTAGTTATGCTCAGACTCATAATGAGTTGCAACAGGAAGCTGTTTTGATTTAATGTCCAGCAATCACTGAAAACTGAATTTCCTCCTGAACATTTCCTGGAAGACTAATTCCCAGTGTCACTAAAGAAAGCTTGCACACTTCCTACACCCTTTTCTAAAAATCCTGAATGATCCTCTACCGTACTGTGTACTCAATGACAAGCTGCTGGCTGCCAGCTCAGGTTACTGGAACCTGTCTATATTTGCTGAATGCTTCATATAATGTTGCAACTTTGTAACATCATATTACAGAAAGCCACTCAACTTAAGACATTTTCCCATAAGCAAAATGTGTCATGGCTTCATCGCAGAGCAACTGTTGCAGTTTCTGGTTGGTGGATTTAGTCTAGTTGTGTTTTGTGCTGTCACTGATGTTACTTTGCCTTCCCTGTTTTTACAAAAACTAACTCGTGACTTTTTCTCTCCAATGTGCTGGCCTTAGCTTTAAGGAAAAACAGGTAACCGCTGAGTACATTAAACCTCAGTTTGTCTTTTTGTTCTATTCGATACACATTTATAGTAAATCTGCACCTCTCCAGCTCATTTATTCCAGTCGTGCTTTGGCGAAATGTAATCGTAATCTGAATGTTTTCATCTCACGAGCTGTCACAATGGACAGACTTTAAAAATGGGTGGTTAATCAGTCTGGTCTACATCATACACACAAGATCAAAAGAGAATGAATCAAACAAAAGCAGCAGTTTAAACAAAACACATTCTAAAGGGAAGATCTTTATACAGTTGGTTTTGGCACATGTGGCAGACATTTGGCAGCCAAGGTCATATCCTCTTTGAAAATTACTTCCAAAGATCAATCCTCACATAAAAAAGATATTTATTTTGAAGATTAAGGGCAACACTGGCACCACAGATGCCTCTGAAAACAATGCAAATGAGAGATGACACTAATCAAATTATGTTTACGTGCAAGCTTGTTCCCTGATAGGCATCGAACATTTGCATGTTCTCGCATGTCCAAACGAAAGTCCTGGTAGTACTGCACGATTACTGCTACATCATATCCAAAACAAACCAGGACACTAGCAAATAAACATTTCATCCAAGTTCACTGTGGTATCATTAGTCAACTGTTTGTCGCAGGTTGTGGTTTTAGTAGTGAAACCTGTCTCCTCTGCAGAAGAAGATGGAAACCGAGAATTTAAAGAATAAAAAAAAAATTCCTGAAAGGAAAAAACATAAGTAAGCACTCACTTACGTGAAGAAGTGAACTGATGATGGGTGGATGATTCTAATCTGTTAGAATAGTGTCTTCTAGTGTTACAGGCTGTGTGGCCTTTGCTTCTTCCATCTCCAGAGATGTTTAGTCACTACTGACGCTTGGCAGGCGTTTGATGCATGTTTAGCACATCAAACGTGAGCTGCAGCAGACACTTGACCCTGACATATTTAAGCTCAGATGGTTGTTGGCCAGAAATAATCTTACAAATGATTTAGTTTATAAGTTACAAATACCAGAACGGAGTTTTCTGGTACAAAGTCCTTCTCACAACCTTTTATGAAAAAATCTGTGGAGGGTAAAAACAACTTGAACAGAACAGATTTCTTGTGAGCAATGTCTTTGTTATTCCTCTGATAATTACAATATACATATGTGTATGACTACATCTATCACAACAGCCGCCTTTCTTTGGTTTGTTTCCCACTACTATGTCTGGTTGGTTAGCCTCTGTGCTGTCATTCAATCCAGCTTTGTCCAGCCACTGGAAGGATTTTTTAACATCCGCCAATTCTGTCTGTCTGTCGGTGGTAAATGCAATGGGCAAGAACAGGAACCATCATGTAAGGAGAATATGCATGGCATTTACCACTGACAGACAGAAGAAGTGGCTGAAATCTGGATGAAATATATAATAATAATAATAATATATATAAAAATAATTAAAAGATGAAACTGGTGATTGAAATTAGCAATGTTTTGCCCACCGGTCAAAAATCCAGATTTTCTATATCTTTTTAAACAATAAATAATAATAAAAATGTATTAAAAAAAATGTAATTGTGATTGTAATGCAAATACAAAAAGTCTGTGATTTGTCAAATTGCTTGAGTCTTCATATATCTGACAAAAGTTATAGTTTTGTAAATATAAGTAAATTTAGAGTTTGATGTCTGAAACACACTTGTTGTAGGACTCAGGGACTCCAGGGAAATCTCAGTGTGTAAACCCCTGTTGAATGTGTGCATCAGTGCCCATGACATAGGTAGCTTGCACACAGAGGTGTACATAGGGAATTTAGAGACATATGCTGGGAAAAGGAAACGCCTTTTTCCTTGGAAGTCAGTGGATATTCCAGCAGGGCAACACCAGGATTCATTCTGTACATGCTAAAACTGTGTGTCTTCGTAGACACAGAGTGTTTGTGCTCAGCTGACTTGTCTGCAGTTCAGATGTGATGTCTTACTGTAACAATAAGTGTCTTTAGTTTCCTAACAAAACACAGTGGTAAATGGTAAACCGGCCTTTGTTTACATTTTCAAAATACACGTACATTAGTCGGTGAAAACACTAACAATCTTTCTCTTCAGCTGTTTCTTCAAATCACATTATGCATTATGTAACGTCATTTGTTTGCACATCACACAAGCGGTTTGAAATCAAACCAACATTTTTGCACCAACTTTATAACCTAGAAGAGCGTATGTGATGTGATTAAGTTTCAGCATGAAGTGTTTAGAAACACTGATCCTGTGTCATCCTTTAGAGCAGTGTCTGATAGCTGCAACGCTGCAAAGACACTTTTGGTTCAGCAACAACTGTATTGTTGGCATATGTGCAGCTGCTTCTCAAGTGCAAGTAAACACAGCCGCTGCAGCCTGTTTCCCAGCCTCTGAATCAACACCCAGATTCTCACATTTGTTCAGCAATTTCAAATGGAACAATAATCAAAGGAATAAAGTAAAACAAAAATTGTATCTGGTTATCAGGCTACACTGGTTGAACATTCAAAAAAGGGTTTGTCCAAAACAAAACAATAATTAGACTTTAGAGACATACTGATAAGAAAACTAAAAGCACTTTCTACAGGAACAAGGAAAACTGTGTCGACCGGAATGTTTTGTTTGTTGTACAGTGATTGTTAGACTTAATACTTCGATGGCTTTATGTATTGATCTACTGTACAAACCATTATCATCTTTCTCATTTACTGTAAATTGGGTTTATATGTGTTAAAAGTCATCTATTGTGTGTGACATCCTGTGCAGTTATGTTCTCCAACTGATTTGAGTTTTAACACGTGTGTCTGTGACCCCTGCTTATATTTGAGAACTGACTCATCCTGTCTGTTTTTTTTGTTTTGCTCCCAGATCTACCAGGAGGATATGATGCGCTCGCTGTTACAAAACTCCCTCCATGTGTTTCGTGCCATCAGCGGGACGTCCACTGACCTGGCCTGATGCAGCTACATTCTCCTGTGTAAACCCTCTCACTTCACCCTAAAAGATCAGAACTGGACAATTTCAGGGCAACTCTCCCTTTCTGCCCAGCTACGCTTGCCAAAACACCCCGCTAATGAAGACGGCTTGTGGCTGTCTTCAGGATCTCTGCCAGAGCAGTAGATCGTCAGAGCAGTTGGATTAATGATCCAAATCACAGCAGCAGTATTTTTGAGAATGTATCCCAGCAGCACCAACTAAATGTCAGCATGTCCAGTACAGGTGTTACTCAGAGCCATGCTAGGTTGCATTGCACTTTTTTTCTGCCTTGGAGAAAACTTCAGGTTTGACTGTTGTTCCTTTGGAGTGAGATGCTGTGATAAAACTATCTTTCTATCAGCTATCCCAGAATGATTTTTTTACCACTCGAGTCCATAAACACAAGGCTCTAACATCCTTTCACTTTACCACACTGTGCTTCTTTGCGTGAGTAATATACCAACTCAACTGGTTCTGTTGTAACGATAGCCAACCTGAGAGCAAGGCAAGAGTTATTTTCATAGGCCAGCAGCACATTCCATAAAGGGTTGGCACATTGTGATAAATAGATAAGTCAACAGATAAGAGCTGGAGTTTACAGTGTGTGCTGGGTCAGAAGTTACTTGTTAGTCCCTGTTAGTTTAATGTCAAATCCCATTCAGTCTGTCTCAGAGTTAAAAAGACAGACCTCAGGGTTGTATTAAAGCTGCTCTTAAAGGGCAACTTCACCAATTTTCACCTTGCTTCCTTGTTCTTCGATAAGATTCTAGTTTGCACAGTACATGCACATGAATGGGTATTAAATTTCCCTCTGCCTTCTCTACAGCAAAGCATTTCTCTGATTCTAGTCTCTGATTGTTAAGTTTTTCAGTTAAGGAATCCACCTGGTCGGCTGCACGTAATACAGAAGTTGAGGTCTTGTTCCACGTAAAAAGCAAGGTATTTTAATACAAGGAAGAAAAGAGTGAAGTTAAATACCATTTGTAATTAGAACCACCAGATGGAAGGTGTGCAGATTTTAAAGGAAGCTCAGACACTTTAGATTTGTTGGTAATAACAAGTACTAGATTGCAGAAGTAATGAATCATGTAAAAACCAGGAAAGAAATAATATGACTAAAAAAATCTAGCAGAAATTTTACCAATCATTGAAACAGTATTGTCTGTCTGTGAGCGACATTAAAGTCAAAAGGACAGACTAATCACAGCGGTGTGATGGTGAGATCTACTTCAGTACAGGCGGTAAATGAAGAGTTCCTCTGATCTGGGTCGAGATCCAGTGCCTTTGTGATGCGCCTTCTGAAAAGACCTACATATTTCAAGTATCAAGAACTATCACATGCTGATTGCTCACAGTATTTCACAAGTGCTACACTGAAATTAGCAGATAGATGAATAATATTTAAGCAGGTGTACGTAATTTGTTCTCATGCTGTAAATTGTATCCATGTATGTTTGTATGTACTGTACGTATGTATTTATATTTGTTACATGTCAGCAAGTCTGTCCTGGCAGAGAGATTTTTTTTTTTTTGACCTTTTTATTGCATTGCATATTGAAGATGCAGCTGCTTGTCAAACTGACTTTGTACAGCCTTTTTTCAATAAAACCTGGAAAAACTAACCATTCCTCACAGTAATTGATAAAACTATTCTGTGATATAATCAAAAGCTCCAGTTCACCGGAGGGTCATTAATCTGCTGCTAAATCCACACAGGTTTGGAACATCAGGAGATCCGCTCCCATTCAGTTGTGGAAACATTTGTGAAATACCACAAAGATGCAGCATTTCAGGGTTCAGTCAGTATTCATCTTGAGGTGTTAGATGGGCCTGAGATCAGCGTGCTGTGCACGCCAGTCCTGTTCCTCCACAGCAAACAAAAGCGAAAACTACTGGTGTGGCTGAGTCAGTTGGTAGGGCAGTATGCCATTATCGATTTAATTTAGTATGTTGGGGCACAGCCATGTTCAAACAGGGCCACACACTAATACAACAATGTATTCTGTGATCATGATGCACCACTTGATATTGGCACAGTGGAGTCATGGCAGTCAGGGATCTTACTCCCTCACAGTGAATCCAGCCTGTTATCCACTGCTAACACTGTGTCTCAGTGCCAACATTTGAAATGCTTATTATTATTATTATTATTATTATGTTTTGCTGGCCTGGCACCATCAGTTTGTCCACTCTCTGCTTGTTTTGTTGCTGCATAAAGCCATTACCATGCAGATAATTAGCTTGATGATTCAGACTCATTTAGGCTCTGACTACTTCCTGGAGGACTGAGTGGACACTTAAGGATCAGTGATAGCGCTGGCCGCACCGCACGCATGCGCGCTCCTCGTTTCATGAGGAGCGCCGCTCGGACGCCTTTGTGGGACTTTTAGCTCTAACATTTAGTAGCTCGGCTGCCGGCGGGACAGGTTGGACAGGTTGGCTGTTGGGACACGTAACCTTCGCAACTTATTCCCACTCAGTTGCTATCATCACAGTCTTCCTCCCACTCGGACAGCGACTCCGCCCCGCTGTTCCCGGTAGACGGCGTGTGCACCGCGGACTCACCGACACTAGTAAGTCCTCCTAATAGTTACCGTCAGCCTCCCGTGTGTTCCCACCGTGTTACATTTTCACATGTTAATTCCTTGACATCTGCCTGTGCTGTACAGTAACACTTGCTGTTACTGTGTCGTTTTTCCCTCCTTGTTTTTGGACCTTGGGTTCCAGGAGCACTTGAAGGAGTTGACTCTCTTCCAGGCGGAATAAACGCTGAGACGTTTGAGGACAACATGACTTCAACTTGGGAGCTTTTAACCTTCTTGATATTCACCGCCACGACAGCGGTGCTCCACTGCAACGCAGGTAAAGTGTCTTTCAAAGCTCCTACTATGTCCCTTAGAATAAAACATTACATTTATTGTAATAATTGACTTGACACGCGTTTTCCGCCACCGCAACAACAGCCCGTAGCACCAAAGTTCAATGAGCGGGGAGCGATGACGCACTTTTCTCCCCTGTTCACTCATGTCACACCAATTTTGCGTCATTAGGAATTATAGTTTTGTTTTTCTTATGTCCAGTAAATGTTAGAAATAGCTCCGGTTACCTACAATCTGTTAAAGTCTAAGTAGCCGCAGACTAAATCATGTCTACATGTGAGGTTTCTATTTGAGTAACGCGGAGAGATTTGCGTCACTTTCTAAAATGCAGCATTTTACTGTACACAAGCTCTATTTTACACTTTTTCTCCTCTTTTTATTTATTTATGTCTTTTTATTTATTTTGGGTTGTCGAGCTATATTTTAATTACATTTGTTGAATAGAAATGTTGCTGCTCAATAGCGATAATAACGTTAATTGTTTCAAATAATCAATAACGGATAATACAAAATAATAATTGGTCGTTGTTGACGCTTCATTGAAATATTATATGTAATAGATTAAATAAAAAAATCAGCCCTCTCTGCCTGTCCTTGTCTATACCGCGATCTTAATGGCGCAACAAATGTGCAGTTTAGACTTTGCTTAGTGAATAGTCCTGTACAGAACAACCTGGGTATGATATGGTTTATATTTTCGGTGAAAGGACTGAAACATGATGCGACTTAAAAGCAGCAGCCCAGTGCTGTTGAAGAACAGGTTTTACCTTGACTTCAAGGAAGTCACCGGGAATTTCTTCAGCTCTATAATTGTAGTCTGTTGTAATTATTTCTGAACTGCCTCACTAGTTCTGGAAATGTGATGTCTGAAAACGTCTCCCTATAATATTCGTGTCCTACAGATTCCCTTCCTCCACCAACAAATCTGACATACAAGTGGCTCGACCCGTTTACCGTAAACGTTTCCTGGTCCTGGAAGATGCCCAGTAACCTGCCAAAGAACTGTGTCAAGTTTGAATACGAGTTGGAGGGAAAGGTGCCAGGAGAGGTAGGAGACACCGTGAAACTGCCAGGGTTGATGGGACATCAGAGAAGAATTAGTTGGTAGATTGATGTCGGATGTTGCTCTAGCTACAGATCACATCCACTGCACTACACAACACAACTGCTGGCCTGTAAATCAAACTTTGTGATCGATTACAGGAAGCTGATAATTTCACCTAAAGGGGCACGCTGCCAAAATTTCACATGGAATTTAATTGACTGATCAGAAGCACCGCTCAAAATGTACCAATGATGTTCATGTCTGTTGTAGCCTCACTGTTAGAGCCCTGTACAATAGGTTCTGGAAAGTGCACTCATTAGATAAAAAAAAAAAAAAGTTGTGAGTATGAGGAGCTTTCAAATGAAAGCTACATGATGGGAATTGTAGGAGCGAGGGTTTTGGGCTCTAAAAGTCTTTAAACATCAAAAGTCTTATAACGTCATTTAAAAACATCATCTGTTTAATTTAATTCATCTTTTCATTCATTCATTAATTGACTCAGCAACTGTTTTGGAAAATCTTGCTCATGTATTTAAGTCAACAATAATAATTACATAAAAAATTAATCACATCTTAATTATTGTTATTTTAAATATGTTAGTTTAATCTTATTGCTAATAAATATCAGTCATTTCACAAATAACAGTCATTTATGTGGTTTGAAGCGCACATAACAGAGACATTTATAACAATATCGTACATAGTCTCTGCGTGCTGCTCCATGTCCGCACTGTTGTACTGTAATCCATTATCAGTTTTAAGATAAAGTCTCCTCTAGTTGATTTGAATACTGAAATAATAAAGTAACTTTGTATGAGATTTGTAAATATTCTTAAAATGTGTTAAGCATCTTTAACGTCCTTGTTGTTTTGGTATTCTTTTTTTTAAAGGTTGTTAGACGCACAGATCATCAATATTTCACAAACACATACCTCACAGAAGAAAAAGATTCTGATCACTGGAATTACACCATCCGTACTTCTGTTTCCTTCCTTGATCCTACATCTGCTTCTTGTCATGGTTGGGATGACAGCACAGTTGTGACTGCAACTGTTCATAGCCCAAAGCCACGAGGTAAGACACTGGAAGTCGAGTGACTTACAGTAATATTTTCTTACCTGACACGAATCTTGTTACATATATGTGATATCATTGCTTTTGTGCTTATGCAGCTAAAGTGGTCAAGGACTTCAGATGTTTCCTGGACCCCAGTGGAATGAACTGTTCCTGGATCCCAGTAAACCATTCTCAAAACCTGACGCTCTCCTACAGGTAGGAATGACAGCATCGCTGTTAAAGACATATTGTAGAATGAGCTGAGTGATAGTTAATGCAGGAGATGACAACATATCATACGTGCTAGAACCATCCAGTCCTAAAATGGGTGAGCTGTAATCTGCTCATTATGCAGGTCGCATGCTTCAGTGCAGTGCTGACAGGGAAGTAAATTGCATTGGTCTGGGCTGTTTTTCAGTCCATTGTATATTAATGTGTGAGAACATCTAGTGGTGACTGAAAGCATTGCAGCCAAAATGAATGAGCTCAAAACCAGTTTCCTTACTGTCTCCCCACGTTGTTGTTACAGGAAGTGTGGGCATTCATCTGAAGAACTTCTAAAAGATTTAAAAGACTGTGATCAATATTACACGGATGGAGCGAGGGATGGTTGTTACCTCGGCGTTGGCCATGAGATCGACATCTGCATTAGTGCTGCCACAGTGGCTGAATCGATGACCTTTAAACCTTTACTTGGTCGGTTCCACCTCTAATAATAGTACTGAATTGATGTCATTAGAGACAGCATCAATGATATGATCCTGATTTAGCCTAATTTTGCTTTTCTCCTTTTTATCCCTCTCCTTAGAGGTACATCCACCAAAGCTGACCATCACACAAAGGGAGAAATACCTCCACCTGAGTTGGCTTCCTCCAGAGGTTGGAAGCCATTGTGTCTGGGAAATAAGGCTCTGCTCAAGACAATGTTTTGAAACCAAAGAAGTAAGTTGTCACCTTTAACTGTTGAGCCTAAAATGTTAAACTCCTTCCTCCTTGTGTCACTTGGCTTTGCATTTGCTGCAGCAGTGTGTGTTTGTGTGTTTAACATTTAACACCGAGTTGCAAATACTAGTTTTAAACACAACAAATAGCAACATACTGTACTTCCAGCAGTACAAAATGTCTTGTATTTCTATTTTCTACCAATGCTTGCGCTTACACCTGGATATGGCATGATAACCAAGCATGCTTTTTGTCTGCTTCTTGTTGTGCAGGAATGTCAGAGCCTCATTAAAGAGGGAGAGGTGTTTGAGAAGGAAATAGGCTACGATGAAGATCGCTGTTATGAGTTCCGATCCAGATTCATGACAAACGAATTTTGTCCACGAATATCCAGTGACTTTGGTGATGTTGTAACTTTTGGTAACTGTCCAGTCTATTTTACTAATTTAACATCTTACTATCATGCATTTCCATTTCTCCATAAAGGCTATTGTATTATAAAATACACTATATAGCAGACACATTGCTTTAACATATTACTCTTCAAAGGTTTGGAGTCATTTAGAAATGTCCTTGTTTTACATACAACATACATACCCTGTCTGCAGCAGTTAAAACCTTCCAGACATTGGACACCCTTGTTGTTTGTTGATCTCCTGTAGCTTGAAGGGGCTTGATGGCCACTTCTTATGTACTATACAGTCACGCTGCTCCCACAGCAGCTCAACAGGGTTGAGATCTGGTGACTGTGCTGACAGAAAAGCAGACGGCTTCTTCTCTAAACAATTGTTACATAGTTTGGAGCTGTGCTTTGGGTCATTGTCCTTTAGTAGGACAAACCTGACTCCAGTCGAGTGCCGTCCACAGAATAGGGTTTAGGAGTTTCAAAATGCATTGACAGCTGCAGTAGTAGTGACGGCGCTACTGTGAGGTTTCAGTGTCTAGTCCTAGGACACCTCAACATGTAGCTGGGAGGAACCGGGAGTCGAACCACTGACCCTTAACTATTACATTGAGTCTGCATCTCACAAATGCTCTTCTGATCCAAACACTATGTTCATCCACTGTTTTCCAATTCCAACCCTTTTCAGAGACTTCTATCATTACATTGAAACATGGGACTGTTGTTTGCTGGTCTTTAAATGACCTTGAACCTTTAAATGGTAGTGTAGGATGTATTTAGCATTCTATCCAATTCATGACTGATATTATTGTAATATTACACAACAAATAACACTGACTTACTTAGAGTAACTCAAGATTGATAAAAACTATAGAAATTAATAATTGATGATTTTATGAAACAAAAACATGCTGGTTTAGATTGCAGCTGTTGGTGGGGGGACTGCAGAGTTTCAACATGTACCGTATGTTGCAACAGTTAGCTTATGAAAAGGAAGAAGCGAAAACGTTTTGAGCAAGCACAGTGACTGACAATGCAGGGTTCGAGTTGGTGAATGAATTTTGAGTGTTAAACACTTATTGTCTGTTGTCCTCCACAGGTAAAAACAAGCCTCATGATGAGACACTGACAGTGGTTGCCATCGTCATCCCTATCATTTTGTCTATCTGCGTTATCCTGTCTTGCTACTACTTCAGGAAGTATGTTTTGGAAACACAATTAAATGTCTTTGTAGGCACACAATAACTGCTAGTAAATCGATGAGTGTCCAAATTTCTTCATACCAAGTTTTGCAATTTCAAATGATGATGTTGTAAAACCTGCATTTGCTAAACATATTCTGATGTCTGTAAATGAACATGCCACTGACATTATTTCGACACCTAAACCTTGTATAAAAGTTAATTGTGTGCTTTTAATCACACCAGAAAGGCAGAGGAAGAAGTGACTCATTGTGCTTTGTTTGTAGGCACAAAGACATTATTTGTCCCAACATACCAGATCCCTCAGCAATATTCAAGGAAATGATGATGAACGGAAACAGAGAACTTAAGGTATATTTTAGAAAAAAAAATGAGAATGATGTAATGGTGCTCATCTGCTCTCTTTCTCCACAAACACTACTTACATGTCTCTGTTTTTCAGCCCTCAACAGGGAATCTGTACACGCCGGTGCCCGAAAGCACTGAATCCTGCAAAATTACCCTTGTAACGGAAAACAGTGTCCCACAGCAAAACCTCTGACGCGCCAGCAGCATGGAGTTTTGCTGCAGTACAGCTGGACTTCCAATGTGGATGTGATTTCATCTGGAATATTTATAGAGTAACTAACCCACAGGTGGAAAAGCTTTGTTTCCTTGATGTCTTCTGGTTGAATATATTTTGCTCGTTGCACATCTGACCCGGGGTGTCGGGCATGTGCTCTGTTGTACTTGTACTGTACTGAACGAGTGCAGCCTTGAAATACTGCAGTCAATGGGAATTTCAGCCACTAGATGTCGGCAAAAACAAGTTTTTCGTCTCTAATTAAGTTGCTCTTTCGAGGTAGTCTGGACATATGCTGCTGAGGTGTGTCCCACACAGAATGAGGCAAAGCACAGAATCCTTAGTGGCACCTTGAAAAGCTTCCTGGCTACGGACCTGGAAATGCGATCGGGCCTGCATTCTCCTGATATCCTCCTGTGGAGCACAGAGGACAAGAATGAGGATGAAAGCCAGGCTGTGTGCTTGCTAAATGGCATGGAGGACCACAAGTGGACCAGCAGAAGCTGCATTTGCTGAGTATGTCAGCAAAAGAAGACAGTGTACTCCTGGGTAGCTGCTGTACAAACCAAGTGATCACAAGGGAACAAATACAGGAAGAGTGAGGAAAGAAA
Organism: Anabas testudineus; assembly: GCF_900324465.2. Taxonomy (NCBI): domain Eukaryota; kingdom Metazoa; phylum Chordata; class Actinopteri; order Anabantiformes; family Anabantidae; genus Anabas; species Anabas testudineus. The sequence continues at coordinate 27,339,473 of NC_046627.1, forward strand.
AAATACTTCTGTCACGGTACAACATGAGAGGTATTTCTAGGACTGACAAGCACATGCCAGGATTGTGGCAGCTAGACAGTAGAAAGGAAGCAATAACACAAATGTGGCAAAGCAACCAACTTCGTTCCACTGAAGGACTGTACAGGAAGTCCAGGGCTGCTGTGGCTCTTCTGACCTCCACACATGCATCAGCACCCAAATGAGGAAAAAAAGAGCTTGTTTTGCTTGTTGTGGCTGCAAACATTGTCTTATAAGGAACTGAGAGCGTGAGGGTATGGCAGATTCCACAGGGCCAGTGCGCTTGTGTTAGTGCTGGAACTCCTTTCACCACATCAGAAAGACATGAATTGAATTCATGTCTTTCTTTGTCTAAATATTGAATTGAATTTAATGAAGAAGTATGGCTGTAGTAGAATTATGAATATCTAATCTCCGAAGAAAACATCTCCAATTTCAATGTTTTGCCCTGTGGAAACACTTTATTAGTGCATGTCAAAAAGAAATATGCTTTGCTTTAAGTCAGGAAGTGATTTGACCTGCATAAACATTGCTGAAAGATGACCATGACATCTGACTTCTTCTGGACACCAGATGTTGGGATGGAAATAATTTGTTTTGCACAAAAATCAATCTCATAAGTCTTGGTAATAAATAAATCTGTCCTGTGGTGTTAAGAAGCATTTTCCACCTTTCTATACATTGTGTACATTTCTCGGTGAAAGAATAGTGATGAATACGTGTGAAAACATCTGAGGGTGCATTAAAGGAAATTATAATTTGGCTTTGCATGTCAGTCTGTTGATTTTGGGCACTTGTCTATCTGCTGTCTGATTCAGCACATATTACTAAAACACCCTTCCTTCCTTGAAGTGAGGAAGGCTTTTTCATTGGTACTTTCTCGGCTTTATCAGCTCTCGTTGTTTTTACTCTTTGTTTGAGAGAGGATAAGAATTCAAATCAACTTTAAAGTATGCTAGATCAGGATAAAGGTAATTTAGGTCAGGCCGCAGTTTTGACAGCACTGTCTGTGTTGACAGTGGAGCTCAGCGATAGGTCGCCAAAGTTTTGGCACCTTTGACTGTGTATTGAATGTCCGGTGCCTAATCTAGTCTATTGTTTTTTTAGTAGACAATAAGATCGGAGAAAGTGAAAATATTTCTGTGTGCTGTCTGGGTGTGATCACATTCCATTCAGTTTCGCTTTATAATAGTGGGCTTGTCACGGCTTGGAATGAAATCATACAGGACTAATCTAGGCGAGGGTCTCCAAGTCATGGCAACTGGCATTCTTTGTTGTTAATTTGGTGTGGTGAAATCTTTCACCGCTCATCCAAGTAGTTTCTTCGGTCTGAGGGAAAGTTGATTAGTAATATATATATTATATATTATATATACTATATTCATCCTCTAATAATAACCTGACCTGAACAGGCTTGTTAGGTGAAGAATGCGTTTAGAGGTGTGGCATCCCAGGTGGGTGCTTGTCTGAAACAATTTAGCTAGGAGCTAATATAATCTGATGCCTAAAACCACCTCTGTTGATTTTAGGGAGCGACTTTCTACTTGAACTGAGATGGTTTCTTTCACTCCTCTATCAAACCATCCATGTTATTACTGTACACAGCACAGGACATAACCTTGACCCTTTCATTCATCTCTGTTCCCATTAAAAGCCATTCTGTGAAACTGCTGGTCACCATAGAGACAAACACTTGTTGATATACATATACTGTTGCAAAACGTTGGGTAATGGTGGCAACAGGTTCGTCAAGGTAGCCCACAATTCCTTTTTTCCCCATTTTCCAGCTCCTCAAAAGGGGTCCAAAGACATTCCTAATATGAAAGCTTTGCCCTGCAGCTTACCTCCTTATTCACCTAAATGCTTTGATAAAATATCAAAACATATCAATTATCAATTGTTACACTGCACCAAAGACCTATAAACAGCCTAGGTAACCATAACTAATAGGGATAACCAGATGGGATGCAAGACAAGCAGTCTGAAGGTGCAAAAAAAGCAGAGTCCACATCTCCAGGCAGAACAGGTAAGTAATCTTAAACAGGTAAATCATGAAGAGAACATGAACTAAAAAAGGACAACAGATAATCTGGCAGAGGAAAACTGATGAAGATTTACATGCTGGCCATAATCAACAGGTGTCACAACACACTGTGCATCTCTTACAGTTGCACATGGAGCTCAGGTGCAGGCTGTGCCCATGCTGACCTCTGTCAACAGCAACAGAAAAACCACCAGCCAGCTTTAACCCTTCACAGGGCACTCATTGAAATACCTGAAATTCAACATTTGGACCCTAGAACACTATTGGAAGACTATTTTTTACTTTTGTGATTTATATACTTCTTTTAGTACTGCTTCTTGCTGCAATCTACTTTGTCTTAAGGTGCTGATACTTGTACTTGTAAAAAATATTACACATATCAAAAGTCCAGTTCAGTTCAAACCATCCTGAAACACTTAATAACTCATTTAACAGCTCATATTCTTAACAGATTGTTTTAAAGTTTGCCCATGCTTACCATTTTAAGACATTACAGTGCAGCCTTATTACTATTACTGTTTGAAGACAGGCCTCCTTCTCTGTGACCCCATTTGGTGACACAGAAATGACAAAAAAATGACCTGATAGGTCTAGACCTCTAGACCTGATTCTGGCCTTTGCCTTATGTTTGAACGCCTGACTCTGATCTGCCTTTCTGGATTTTGGACTGTGGACCTGTATTAACTGTGCTTCTGCTTAACTCGTGAATATTTGATTGTGGACTGTGGAGCTGTTTACTGACAACTCTGACCTCTGCTATCTCCTCTGACTCTGATACTGGTTCTTATTTGGATGCCTTGCTTGTGGATATTTGGCTTTGTGTTTCTGGACATTGTATGTTTGAAATGTGTGCTCTGTTATCTCCCAACCAGAGTTTCTAGCCTCATCTTCAGAACATTGTTTCCCCTGAGATCACCAGACTGGACACCATCACTTCTTCCTGAACTGCAACTCTGTCTTCGGTCTCACCTGGTGACATCACTTCCGGACTTCCTCCGTTTCTCCTACCAAACCGTGAGTCTCTCTCTATTTTTCCAGATCGTGGTCACTCTGCTCGCCTGTCCTCCTTGTTCAGATCACCTCACCATCAGGAGGAAGTTGCTCAGCTCTGGTGCCCGGACGTCGCTTCCTGCTCCGACTGGATCACATCATCTGCCTCAATAAAAGCTTTTCTACTAACTCTCTGTCAGCTGTCGTTTGTGCGCTCGACGATCCAAACCCGTCACACAACACACTGAGTGGCAACAGGACGTGTTTGAAGTTCATGGAGACATTTGACCTTCTACCCACAGGGCTTCATCGCTTCTGATGAAAAAAGGACGTGTCGCACTCAGAAGTTAAACTGTAAAGTCTCTTATTTGTATAGATAACAGTCCTCCTGGACGTGGTTTGGCTCACGAAGGGCTGAGCAGCTACGTGTCCGTGCGTGCGTGCGTGTGTGCGTGCGCGCTCCGGCGCTTCCCTATTAAAAGAAGGAAGCTCCGCGCGCGCGGCTCCAGCCTCCAGCGCGTCCCGGAGCTTCCTCCGAAGAAACGGGTGGAAGCGAAAGTGGCTTTAAAACGCCAGCTCTCGGCTCTTTGGTTTTTTTTTTTCGTCTTCAGGAGCGACAGCGATGAAATGAAAAGCGTCTTGTGGGACTAGAAGTTTTAGGAGCGAGACTCGAAGGAAGAGAAATATGTTTCTAAGTGCGGACTTGCTCGTTGTAAGCTGCCTTTTTTTAACGGTTCATTCCCAAACAGGTAAGAAAGACCACTCATAATAACGTGGGCACGTATAAATATAACAGTGTTGTCGTTTTACCGACTTGTTATGAATTAACTCCACTTATATGAGGGAGTTTTCCCACTTTGCCAGTTTCCCAGTAGTGACGTCACGGCTTGTGTCGTCTGTTAAGCGAGACGCTCGAGATGTGAAACACCTCCACGAGCTGCCGAGCGTGATCCCGGAGGTCTCCGCGTCCCGGACTCAGCTCCGGGACGAACACCGTCTCAATCTGCAGCTTCTGCATTTGTTAGTCAAATCTGTTGGGCTCGTTCAACCGCCAAGATACTGCTCAGACGTAATTGAGCGGTGACATTTGAAGCAAATGCGTGACTACAGGGCGGACGGTAGTAATAATGAAGGTGTGATGATCACGGCGATAGCATTAATGGTTAAATATTATTAATCCAACAGTGTGAAAACTGTGGGTTGTTTAGTATGTAATGTAGGCAACATCTGCTCAGCACAACCAAGCAACCCTGTACAAATTACACCATAAACTACAGCTATCATAATATGCTATTAATAATAGTATTGTTTCATATGCATATTGTTATGTATGGGCATGGGAATAACTTTTCCCCTGAGTGTATGTATGCATGTCTTCTTCATTAATAATCATTATTTCGTTTTTCTTTCATGTATTTATGTACTTTTCTCTTTATCTGTGTCACACCCCACTTTTAAAAAGAAGGAAGAGGAGCTGGCAGTCATGTCCTGCCCTATCTCTGGGTCCTGAATGTGTTGGTCATAGGGTACCATTGCCTATAGCTCTGGGCTGTGCAGGAGGGGGGTTTAAATTCCAAGATCAGACTAAAGACCACTACACTGCTCAGCTGTTAAGCACTTATAACAGGTCCCTTCCTCTAGGTTTGGGAGCTGCTCAGGAAGGGATTGAGTTATGGGCCAGCCCTCACCCGTTGGGGTTGGAAGTAGCTCAGAGTTAGAGAATATTAGTCAACTAAAACAATAATACAAGCACGTTATACACGTTATCTGGGCCAACCTGAAGTCCCGTGAAGAGGTCCCTAATGTGGACACACTGTCAGTATCCTCCTCCATGTTTATTATATTTGTTATGGTAGCGTAGTGGTAGATATACTACATGTTTTTATTTCTTTATTTGTATCATCATTAATTTATACATTTATTTGTTTACACAGCTCCTGTTTTACTCCCTTTTTTTTCTCCTTTCCAATTCCTCCCCCTAACCTACTACTTTCCCCTCCACCACTGCTGCCAACAGTAAAATTAGAGCCTTTTTGTCATTTTTACATAGGAGGAGTTAAGGAGGTGTTCACAGATCAATAAGCTAATTAAAGGTATACTGAAATTCTGTGTTATCAAAATTCTGTTTCTTGCTCTCACTTCTCACCTAAGGCGAAATCTTACCGCCACAAAATGTGTCCCTAACGTGGATTGGCATTAAACCACAGTTGACCTGGGCAGTACCACAGCCTTCAACAACAAACTGTACATATGATGTGTCTACAGTAGGCAGAGAAATGACCAGCAGGACAGTGTCTGTAAGTATGCAAGTAACCCATTATGCAGAATAGCCACTTTCACACGGTTATATTAATAAGTAAAAGTTGATATATCTTAATAATAATAATAAATATCTTAATTTTTAAGATGTGTGTAAAATTTGCACTAACACATAGAAGATATATATAACTGCTGACGTTATATTCAAGTATCAATTACTGAATGATATGTGAAACAACTCCACTGCCTGCAGCTTTGTTTACTGTTAAGTTCTATTTTGTCTCTGTGTTAAAACTACTAATGATGTTATGATGATGGTGATGATGTTTTTTTATGTTTCTCTGTTGGTGGACCCAGGAAAACGTAACATCTCCATGGACAGGAGACATCATAATGAATGGAGGATTTCTGAACTTGTCTGTTAGTGCTTGTTGTGATGGAGAAGTTATTGAACCAGCTGTCATAAACGTCAGATACCCAGGTAATGTGACTCATTTTGCTCACCAAGACCTGATTTATTTCTCAAAGTTCTTTTGAGCAGCCTACCCATGTGGGCTAAAGCTTTTTGATCTATTTATATGCTGGACTCATATGTTTGTTCATTAAGAAGTATATTTGTCCCTGTTCCTCTCAGAACCGGTGAAGAATTTGAATTGCTACGTCAAATCACGTGAACAGACTCACTGCTCCTGGGATAAAGCCACCATTCCAGACCTCAGGTTTTACTATATGTATGTGTTATGTTTTCCTTTTCAAATATTGTACTTGTACTGATGTAAATGCAAAGGTTTCTTAGAGCTACATCACAGTATGAACAAAGGGAAACTCAACTATTACACAGTAAATGTGACTTGACTCTATTGCAATATTTCCTGACACACAGCAGTTCACTTCAGTTTTGTCATATAAGAACCAGACTATAATAAATGAACTAGGATTCAAAAAGGCCATGTTTGGTAATTTAACACTAAATAAACAGAGTCTGTTACTGCCTAACTATAACCAACCAAACATTTGCATCAACTGTTGTCTGTGCATGCAAAACTTGATTATATCTTATTCCTTTGTATCATAGAGCTTCATTGTAGTTTAGTTCTGCATATATACTCTCCTGGTGCTGCAAATACTCACTGCAGCATCAAAATATGTTTTAATCTGCATCTGAAAATAGCCCCCAATAAACTTCACTCCTGTCCAAAGACGCTTTTAGAAACTGTTGCTGTATCACATCTGAATATTGTAGCTACAGTTTAGAACAGTTGAGCCAGACATTTCTTGGTTTTGGTGACCTCACTGCTGTGTTGAAAATGGATTGATTCAGTGAAACTGAATATAGCTAATCTTAACCAAGTTGGAGATTCAAAGAAACTGCATGTAACTGTGGTGGATAGTCACCCAGAAAATGTTACCTACTGTTAGGGAACTGGTTTCAAAGAAGATGGACACCATACAAGCTGCTATGAACAGCATTTTGAAATACTACTTCTGGACTAAAACACTTTTTTTGAAGATAAGTAGTAAACAGGCATGTCATGTTTGACCTCTTAATGCCAAACATGCAACGCTTTTCAAAAGTGTGGAGTAGAAATCTACTTGTTTTGATTTAATTCAAATAATAATTACCTTCCACAACTTGAGGGGTACTTCTTATCTACTATAAGGTTGAGCTGTTACCACAGCAGCCTAGTAGGATTGAGGTCCATTGAGTCAGTCCTACAATACCAGTTGATTGTTTGTTCCCTAAATAGTTGTTGCATAGTTTGGAGTTGTGCTTTGGGTCATTGTCCTCTGCCTGGACAAAACTTGCTCCAGTCAAGTGCAGTCTACAGAATATGGTTTGACATGGCAAAATTGAATGATGGTGTTGCCTCTACAAAGATCCCTTTTAATCCTGTTGAAACCTACGACTTTACTACCAACAAATCTGCCGCAGGCCTTCACATTACATTACCTCTACTATCCATTACAGATGGTATCACTGTTCTAAATATGTATGTACATATATATGCAAATGTAGAGATTCCATTAACATTTACATTATTAATGACATCTGCAGTGGATTTCTGATCAATCTGATGTTGTAAACTAAAATGGTGGTGTAGATGCTTTGTTTTTTGTGTGAATTAAACACAAGATATAATATATTAATTAGTGAGCCTAGAAGTACTGGTAGACACAGATACATAATGTTGTTAACCTTAATTGCCACCTGCTTACTACTGCTTTATAATTAAGAGAAGTAACTTTGATATTCATTTATATCTTAGGGTGTGTGAACAGTGCTGAGCATAAAATTAAATCACAGTTTTCTCTTTGTTTTAAAGATTACACTCCCAGGGCCCCGAGAGTAGTAAAAACGATTCTTCAACCTTACAAGAGTGCTCATCATACACGTACACTGAAGACCAAAGGACTGGTTGTAATCTACAGGCGGACTGCAGACAGAAAATCAGCATCTTGTTCAATGGAACATCGAATAACAGTGTTTTCAGAAACACCTTTGAGAAGTATCTCGTAAAAGATGGTATGCAGCAAATGGAATTCTCACTACTGGAGATTCTGCTGAAACATATTGTGCTTCCTCATTTAGTTTAACAGTTATTAGAGAAGTTGCTCTCTGTCCTTTCTTGGAAATGTTTGATCATTATTGTGGTGTATATGTGTGTGTCTATGAGTTTGTCTGTCTGTATCTACTTGTGTAATGTGTGACACAATCCAAAATGCCCAACTTTGGACAGCACACAGCCACTGTGTGTGTGTGTGTGTCTTTGTGTGTGTGTGTATGTAAGCTGAAAGTCGACCTTGGTTAACTTGTTATGAATTATTGTTACTCTCTCTAAAATGGCTCTCTTTGTACAGTAAGACCCCCTGCCCTGAATTGGACAGTCAGCAAAAATGGGAGTAAATTCAATATTAGCTGGAGTACTCCTGACATCTGCGACTCGCTTGAATGGACAATTATAATTAATTACACTGAGTGTAATAAAGCTGAGGTAAGAGACACAACTATAATATAAAAATTAGTATGTCTCTAATGTCTTTGAATGTATGCTGTCTTTATTTTTTTAACTAAGAGTTTGATGGACAGGACAGTGTCAATCTTAGAAACACCTAAAACATCTAATTATACAAATGAACCACTATTTAGTATTATGAGAGTATTTTACTTTCAAATCCATCTGTATGCGTTATTGTGGTATGAATTCTCTTTTATAAAACGTATTGGAAAGTCACTTCATTAATTATAACAGAACTTAGTCATGTTGCTATATACATGATAATGTTAAAAAGGTTGGATAGCAAATTTGTTTAGTCTCCATTACAGTTGTGTCTTTGCTTTTATAGAAGTTGGATCCCAAAGGGGAAGGTACATCTGTGCAGCTGAACCGTGTCCTGCACTGTCCGTACCGTATAAAGATTAAAGCAAAATCTGAAGGTGGAGCAAGCATGAGTGAGAGTCCATGGAGTGAGGAGAAATATTTTGGTATGTTCATCAGCTCCCGGCAGTTTAAGTAGCCATGTAAATATTTTTGCTGACATCTGAAGAACGATATTCTCTGTGCAGGCATTGAGTTTAAATTTGTAACTTTGCACATAAAAACAATGAAATGGTACAATTCACTATCCGTTGATCGTAATGTTGCTGATGTTTTCGCACACAGGTGCAGACAAAGATCCTAATGCGTCACTATATGCTGCCATTATCATCCCACTGATGTTTGCCTGCCTGGCAGCCTTGGCTTTTGTGTATTGCAGGAAGTATGTGAAGTCTATGACTTTATACTTGGCTCCTGTTGTTGTTTTCTCTTTTGCATCTGATATTTAACTCTCATTTTACAGGAATAAGGAATATATCTTCCCAAAAGTACCACAACCTCGGGACCTTCTCAGCGACATTTCTGACAACAACAATAAGGTGACTGTGTTCTAAAATTAGTGACATAGTAGTAGTAGACTTTTTGGGCTGTCATACATGCCTATTGTACATGTCTACAGTATATGAACTGTGCCAACAACAGCCACTTATCTTGGCTTACAGACACTATTCAATAAGTAATAATTATAAAAACAGCGTATTGTGGTTTTGTGACGGGTGGAAACCTCCTGGTGACAGGATGCACCCAGTCAAGAGAGTCCAGCATATAACCCCTGTTAAAACCACAATGTGCACATTTTGTATGATTTGAACAAACAATATATTACATATTTTTGTTCTTTATTTTTTCAGAGCGCTGTTTGCAACTTGTATATCCCGGCAGAGGAAGAACAGAACTGTAAAATCACTCTGGTGGTAGATCCCCAAATCAGGAAGCCAGCCTGCTAACACATCTCTGCAGTGGCGACAACTTGCACCTAAAACAATTAAAGGCTCCCAAATTCTCAGATAATCAGTATACTTTAAGGTCTCCCTGTTCCATCCAGGACATTCTTGGGAGGATGCTTTTGTGAAAGGGCTTCTTTACTTGTGAAAGCTTTGAACAGCTTTGGAACCTGTTTAGAAATGTTACGTTATTAGATTTCAGTTCAAACCATCGTAGCTCCATCTACTGCATTCTCATGAAGTGTTGTTTACAAAGTGAGGCTGACATGAAACTAAAGGCCCTTATCAGGACACCCCAAATGTGCCACAACATTAAGGTCAATTCCCATTCACATCAGTGTACAGTACAGGTCCTTACTTCAGTGTTATGTTTGGGAACGCCAGCACTTCCTTTTTTGGACATCTAGCCAAACATGTAGTTTAGTTATTTATAACATTTGTCCTTGCTGGGATTCAAACAGTAATGTCACCACCACTAGATCAATCGGGAGACACACAACTGAAGAATGTCAGGAAGTGCTCGAATGTAATTTATCAACACAGTGTAGGAGTCTAGAAAATGGTGGTGATGGTGAAGAGGTGAAGATTGAAGATGGGGATGAGCCCTTGAACTGCTGGATCTGATTAACTCAGCTGAATGAAGTTTAACACTTGTTGCAGCAACATGTATTTATCTTTTGACAACTATTAAAGCAGTGCCCTAAATGATCCAAATTTTAAAAAAATGTATTAATTCAGTTTCTTCAGTTGCAGTGAGTCATTAGCTGTAGCTCGTTTCCTCCTGTGGAGACAGCAGTCAGTAATCTGTAGCCTTAAAGCACTTAAGGCCATTAAGCTGAAACTCGATATCCTCTGAAAACCATACAGTCTAGCCACAACATTGTTGCCTGATTGTTTCATATGTGCCTGGATAGGGATAAGGAACTGGGAAACACCTGGCAATCTTGGGACAATTGAATTGAATCCCTGAGGTGTTGATATAATCATTTGTCCCTGCAGGCTCTCGACAGTGCAACAACATTGTTTAATCATGTTTTCTTTGAAATGATGCAGTCAACATCAGCCTTCTCCAAATAACTGTCACAGTTTGATGTACAGCCTGAGAATGAGCGTGCTACAGGCTACACACATTACATTTATTTACTTGATCTGCTGCTCTTTTGATGAGTAGTCTGGAGTCCATCAGTATAAACTGAACTAAATGACAGACAAGTGTAAAAAGACTCAAAATACTTTAGTTGATAAGAATCTAGTAAAACCCATGCTTATCTCTGTAGGTGTACCGCCATCTGTTACCATTTTGATCACTGTCATACCAGCTCTGTTCAAATAAGCCGGGCAGTGTTAAAAAAAGAAAAAAAAAAGAGAAGCCGAACTGTAACTGGTAACTTCTCTATTGATTCCTTTTATTTCTGCTTTTAGGTGTTCGTAGAACTACAAGTCGACTGACGGGTATTCCATTTCATTTCTGGAGGACTGTTTCAATGAAAGTACATTGTTTGAAGAAGTCCAGTGGGCACAGTTCCTTCCAGGTCAAGTTCCTGTCTACTGTAGATATTACCTCCCTCTTTACGTACTATGAATGTGAATAGAATAATGCTCTCAAGTAACAATACCTATCTACCAGCTATCCATATCGGTGCTGTACAGTTAGAAATAGATTTCACTAAATGTTTTGACATGTCTAAGACTGGGTGTTGTTTCCCTGTTAGTGGTGTAACAGTCGCCAAGATTCAATACTGGGCATTGAGTGTTGCTGACTTCATGGAACAGTGAGACATTGATAAGTTTGCACATTTGCACATGTTTATTTCTTATTTCTTTACTGTAAAGGCTGTACAGTATGTATTCACAGTATATGTATTTTACCCCAACCTTTGCAGACAACTGTATTTTTCATTGTGAAGAACAGTCTGTAAAATAGGGACATTTTCCACAAATACTTGTTTAACTAGTCACTTAACAGTTTGTACATGTATTATGCACTATAAAAAGCCAATAAGTCAAAGTTTTTGTGCCTTAAAAGCTTCTTCCTCATCATGTTTTTGTAATCATGTAAGACCTTATTTCGTCTGTCATTTTTCTTTCTTCTGAAAACACTTTGAGCCACATCCTGAATACAGCTAATAATAATAAATAATCAGTAGTACTAATCAGTGTACATGCTAGAATAGCTACAGATTTAAACCTAACCCACTGACCAGGCTGATCAGCCTTCATAATATTAAGAAAGCAAAGCCACAGTCTCCCCAGCAGCTCAGCCCAAGCAGACGTCTTATACAGCATCCAGTTTGAAGCAAATCAGTTTCAGGGGGCTCAACAAATGTAAAAATGAGGTCCAGAAAAGTAAAGATCAGTAAGGAGTCCACGTTGCCATGTGCCTGCTGTTTGAAGGAAATGAGTGTTTACTACTGAAGAGAGGTTTCAGTTCCCCAGTCCTCCCTCACACACAGGGAATTTTACAGAAACCTAAAGCAGGGAGCAGCAAGTGTCAGCATTTCAAATTGCTCAATCTTGCTGGTAACCCAAGTGCTACCCACAAGCATCTACAGTAGCATTTTTCAAGGCGTACTGAGATGCTTTCCTGTCACCAAGCTCTCTGCTGTTGTGTGACATAACTAAAAAAAAAATACTGATGCTGTTGTCGCTCATTTGAAACACGTTTTCTGTGAACTGCTTCAAACTGATGATCGAGCTCAATGATCAGTCGTTCCACTGACCATTATTATCCATTATTCAGTTTTTAGTCTAGAGACTTGTAATGTGTAATATTATAGTGTGAAGCAGGAAACACAAAGCTCGGGAGTCATTGTGGCTATTTAGTTAAGTTGGTCTGACTAAATCAAACACAGGTTCCTTGTAGCGCACTTTCAACATCCTTTGTTGCAGCCTGCTCCACACAGAGACTTTTATTTTGTTCACTCGAACTCCACACTTCCTGTTGTACACCAGCGGACCTGACGCATCTTGGAGGAGGGGGCTTTCATGTAGCAACGGCGCCCTCTGGTGGTTGACTCCGGTACAGCCAACATGTCGGCTCAGACTGGTCCTGATGCTGCGGGGATGCAGGGAACAGCGTTACGAGAGGATGTAAACTATCTAAACCGTGCCAGGGCCTCCTCGTTCTGACGCAGTCTCTGTGGCGCAATGGAATAGCGCGCTGGACTTCTAATCCAGAGGCTCCGGGTTCGAGTCCCGGCAGAGATGAGTCACTCTGTGTGCCACACGGCAGACCTGCGGTTCTCTTTTAAAATCAGTTGGACGCACTGATGATGTTTTAGTTGCACATTATTATACAGGTATATCGACCTTTACTGTCGCCGCCGTAATGTGCGTTGTAGACAAGAAACAAAAACCACCGTCCCATCACTGCTGCGTACACCATTTGAATTCCTTCCCCACAGAAACTAACGATTAAAAATCTGTTTTCACTTGAAAAGTGTTGATTTCGGGTTCATTTTAAACAGCTTTGTTCATGTAGGTCAGCTTGTTCCGTGCTCAGACCTTATTTTACTGTAACACATAAATAATCACAACAACAAACAATAATACAACTCACATGCGCCCTGTTTCTTTTTATAGCTGTATTTTAATCTACCTCGGAGCTCACAATCCTTGCGCCTTTTTACACTGATTAATAAAGTTTCAGTTCTGCTTCTGAAGCTGAAAACCTGCTACAAACAAACAAACCCGCTCTGATGTCACAGCATCTGCTACAAAAATAAATGCTCACATATCTCGTAGAAAAACCTGTATTTACTAGACAAATGATGTAACTACGAGTGTAGAACTGCAACTGAATTGAAGACCAGCCGCTAAAATACAATGGACAATACAATATACTGAACATCATATTTACACTATAATGCACATTATATTTCCCCCGAAGGACCAAACATGGACCTAATATTCAAAATATGTTAACATATGAAGGATAGAAATGATTATTTGTATTTACAGCCCATGACAAAGGCTCCTGACAGCCAGTCAGAGAAGAGGACATACAATCGAGGCTATTTTTTTCTTTTTTTAAATCAATTTAAAAATGTCACATTCAAACATTTAACACCTCTCAACACGACATAACAATCCCGAGCGCAGCGGAGCTGGTGAACGTGCGCGCGCAGATCTTCGAGCATCCTTTTTGCTCCAGTTGTGCTGGGAGCACGTTCAGGTCGCTCTGGGTCGAAGACGCTAGGGGGCGCTGGAGCATCGGTGAACCCCCCCCCCCTCTCTCTCTCTGTGTCTCAGTGGAGGACAGGGGGACCGGCTCACTGTGCGGAGACCTGCTGAGCTGTGACAGCGACAGCAGCGAGGGGAACATCCCTGAAACCAGCAGCGTACAGTATGTGACAGGAATGACGACACCGTCTTTGCATTGATCGTTTTTGTGCGGGCTTTGTTGTCGCGGTGACATCACGCCTTCACCCTGCTGCACGCAGGGTTATTTCTGGGAGTCATCTGCATATTCATATATATTCATAAACAGTTCCCCCTGTAGCAACGCTGTAATAATGTCACCAGGAACCATATTTATTCCATCAGTGTATAATGACGCCGGTTCATTTTTAGAAGGCCTCCCATCCCATGAATTATAAACTGAGGTGGAGAGCCTATAGGTGCAGAGGTAATGTAGGGCTTTCTAAAATAACTTCATGACCTAATGGGAGCCTGTGAAGAGCAGAGACCAGGCTGCTTTCCCCGAACACAGCGCATGTGTCTGCATGATTATGTCTCTCTACATTGGTTTGTTATTATTATTGTTATTTATTTTCATAATGTCTCTTTATTTGCTGGTGTTGGCCTCTGAAAGCTCCAGAGGGAGAGAGAAAAGGGGGCAGTGCTGTGGTGCTGACGTGAAGAGAGAGAGAGAGAGAGAGGCAGAGAGAGGGAGAGAGAGAGAGAGAGAGAGAGAGGCTGAGAGAGAGGCAGAGAGAGGGAGAGAGAGAGGCAGAGAGAGAGAGAGAGAGAGAGGCTGAGAGAGAGAGAGAGAGGAGAGAGAGAGAGGGCGAGAGAGAAAGAGAGAGAGAAGGAGGAGAGAAAGAGAGAGAGGATAGAGAAAGGATGAGAAGAGAGAGAGTCTCTTATAGCTCGAGGGCAGCGCGAGCGAGAGAGAGGATGAAAGAGATGGCCAAGAGGGGAGAGCGAGAGATATATAGAGGAGGAGAGAGAGAGAAGAAGAGAGGGTCAGAAGAGAGGGAGAGAGATAGAGAGGAAGAGAGATAGAAGAGGAGAGAAAAAGATAGAGAGGAGCAGGAGAGAA